>NC_054704.1:84968094-85126177 GCF_016097555.1 Gigantopelta aegis | reverse complement strand
TGTATCCCGATAGCACCTCAAGTATTTTAAATTTTCTCTTATGTAATAACGACCTATATCTTTATGTGATATAAGTCAGCAGTACTGTGATACTTTGTATTATATATGTCTATAAAGTTAAATCACTCTCCACCATTATCCTGTACATTATTGTGTACATATCTGTATAATATATGCTATATTGTTTGTATGATGCTGATGAGTTGTAAAACTTAAGGCAATAAAAGGAACTTGAACTAGAAAAAGGGATTATGACGATTTGTTAAAAACTAAAATAGTTGTTAGAAAAAGATTGTCAGAAGTGGGATTTGAACCCACGCCCACATTCGTGGACCAGAACACTCGTTAACACAGCATATGTGTAAAGCTTATAAGCCTTGAGTCTGGCGCCTTAGACCACTCGGCCATCCTGACGATATGATAACATACTGTAATTTTGGCAAACAGTGTTAGAGAGGAAACATTCTACACTTTCCAATTCATTCATTCATTTCATTCATTTATACTTATATCCATGCTTATGTCGAGTTAAGGTTCAAGCACGCTGTCATGGGCACACACCTCAGCTATCTGGGCTGTCTATCCAGGATCGACAGTTAGTTGTTAGTGGTTAGGGTGTAGTGTTAAAACTATCTCTGGGTAGGAGTCTGTGTCTGAACACGAACACAGTACATACCAGTCTTGTGTCCAATGGTTTAACCACCACACCACCAAGGCCGGTGATTTTTTTTCAATGTGCGTAATGTGCACATTCAGAGCAAGCTGTTGTAGCGCAGGCCTGTCATGGGCGCTGGTGACGACCCATGCCGACTCCTCCGTTCAGGACAGGATTCCTTTAGTAGACATGTAATATTGTCTTTTATATGCATCATCTCACAGACAGGATAGCACATACCACAACGTTTGATACATCAATCGTCGTGCACTGGCTGGAACAAACGTGGATCGATCCTAGACCGACCGCGCATCAAGAGAGCAAATACAAATGGTGCAATGTTCTAATATTTCGATTTAAAAACAAAATTATTATCACCGAAGAGCTTTATGATGTCGCCAGTTATACAGATCTTAGTTAAATATATGGAAGTTATAGTAGAATAAGGATAGTGTTCTTTATTGCTAGAATTTGATATAAAATGTCGGAACATTTATCAAAACGACATTTTCTAAGAACATTTGTTAGGATTTTTAATAAGCTACATTCCCCCCCCCCCCCCCCCCCCCAACTTATTCACATATTTCATATTCCACACAACCCAACATCCCCAGCAAACCCAGATGATGATGATAATAATGATAATATGCCCCATTTCGTACTTAAATTCAACATTAGGATCAAGCATGCTCTCCAGACAAGGATATCAGCTGTGTGAGTTATTCGGGACAGGGGCAAAAAGGTTAAGATAATACAACAAGCGACCGCCACATAGGCTATTCTTGTTACTGATGAACATCAGGGGGCGTCACATCTATACTCTTTCTCGCAGAAACACCAGTATAAAGTCATCCTACATCCTTGTCTATTCTATCCAAGACAAAACGTAGTAGGTACACCAAGGAGTATCAATCCTAAGACCTTCAGTATACCAGCGTGGAGTACTGGGTGATATAAAATTAAAAGATAATAGTCCTCTAAGGAGTGTCGATCCCAAGGCCATTAGAAATAAAATGGTGATCAAGCCACAGGGCACCATCCAGTTTAGTGAAGTCCTATTAGTAATTCAATTTAAACATCGAGGTACGTAGAACCCAGCCATCACTGTCACATGAACGTGAAAACCTGCTCTATATATCAGCTGTGATTACGTACCCGGAACACCTGTGGTCATGACACTAGCAAAGAAAAAAGTAATATAAAACCACTCGAGTCATCAGTGTCTCCAAAACAATGGCCGAACCCAGCTAAGTCAGAAATTAAGAGTTTACAGCACTGAGACAAACGACGTGGTAAGTGTAAGGTTTCGCCAATCAGGAGAGGTGAAATACTCAGGGAGGTGCTACACATGTGAATGCGGAGTCCAGAACGCCTCGGGGACGGAATCCTGTTGCACAATGCGAGGCCACCATTAGTAGAAGTGATCCGCCCCTCCCTTACACTCATCCCCGGCCTCTGCACAGTGGGGATTAGAACCTCTGTGCGACCCCAAAGGAGTCTTTACAAAAGCTAATTACTATGGCGGCTTCCGTAATTTACTAGCGCCATTTTCCACCATCGTGTTGCTGCTGCTAGCACGGAAATCCCGTCTTGTGTCAGAGGTTGATTATTCACCTGAAAGGATTCGCCAGAGTATACTGGTCGTAATGGGGATGTGTGGGTCTGGGTTAGCAAAACGTGACACTGATCGCGTTAACAGTTAGTTGTGTATGGCATTTCAGCCAGGGACTCGAGGTGGAAAACAAAGGAGACAGAAATTAAAATATTTGGCATACGAGGACGAAGCGTGTTTAAAACCTGATTAAGTGCAAGCACAGTACACCCGTATCCTAACCAGGGGAGAGACTGAACGCAATATAATAGTACCGGCCTCGATAGTGTCGTGGTTAAGCCATCGGACATGTACGGCTGGTACGTACAGGGTTCGCAGCCCAGTACCGGCTCCCATTCGAAGCGAGTTTTAACGACTCAGTGGGTAGGTGTAAGACCACAACACCCTCTTCTCTCTCACTAACAGCAAACGACTAACCCACTGTCCTGGACAGACAGCCCAGATAGCTAAGGAATGTGCACAAGGCAGCGTACTTGAACCTTAATTGGATATAAGCACGAAAATAAGTTGAAATGAAATGAAGTATATAATAGTGCACTAACGTGCGATTAACAGCCACTGGCGTAACCAGGATTTTATATTGGGGGAGGGGGTCGAGGGGCATCCAATATTGGGGGGAACCACACTATGTATGTATGATTTTATAAATTTAATACAGTTTTTAAAAAAAATGATTGTGGGAAGCATGGCCCCCGTGTCCTCACCCTTGCTACGCCACTGTTAACAGCAATGTCGATCTTATTCATATCCAACCACTAGCCTCGAGTACTGGTGTATAATAACCATGGTGTGTGCGTAGGGAAAGTGTATCTTATACCCCATCCCTAACCCGCCCCAATACCAACATGGCCGCTACGCGCTTATCTGTTAATTCTAACAGATTAATATTTACCATTTTCAAACAGGCTACATTCCCTATATAAATGATCAAGAAAAATAATGTATTTTTATTCATTTTATAGACAGAAACACTGTGACATAAAACAAACATGGTTTTGGAGTTGGCAGGTTTTACTTTTTCTTTTAATAGTCCGAAAGAAAGATTGTTTTGTTTAACGACACTACTAGAACACATTGATTTAGTAATCATCGGTTATTGGATGTCAAATATTTGGTAATCTTGACACATAATCTTAGAGAGGAAACCCGCTACATTATTCCATTAGTAGTAAGGAATATTTTATATGCACCATCCCACAGACAGGATGACGAATACCACGGCCATTGATATACCAGTCGTGGTGCACTGGCTGCAACGGGAAATAGCCCAATGGGCCCATCGACGGGGATCGATCCCACACCGACCGCGCATCAAGCGAGCGCTTTACCACTGGGCTACGTCCCGCCCCTAATATTAACGAATGCTATTTTCAGAAATCATTATCATGGATATAACGTAAGTGTGCGTAATAATATATATTACTAATACGTGTCTTACAATGAATCATCGCGTAACTGCGCAATATTCCGCAACACGTCAATAACCATGACGTCATTTTGACGCTATCGCTGATTGGTTTTGGCAGATTGTAAGTTTAAAGAGAGACAGATGCTAACCGGGCCGCCTGGAGGTAACTGCAGATTACACACACAAACAGGTAAAGAACGTGATGTGCTAAAGCATTCGTCGCACGTCAAAACCAAAACCAGGAAGGTGGTTTTTATATTGATATTCAAGCATACCTTTTTATCTCTTTGGTGAAACGCGTGTACATTTTTTCTTCGTTTTGGATAAATTGACGGACTTGACAACTGTGGTGGCAGTACTTATGACGGGCGCCACCGGTGGGGCAGGATATGCTCAACTTTCGCGAACACCTAATATCATCACTGCTATGACAATGATTCATGAGTGCATGCTGTATTTATTCCAATGAGCTCTGTCCCGTGCTAGTTTTGATTTAGTAAACTAGTCTGTGTGTGGCAGTCCTCTTTTTGACGGTTCAAGAAGGATGTATTGTCCAGTAAAGGATCTCGTCGGGAGTGGCTATCCTCCTATAGACGAGACACTAATATAGTCAGATATTCATAGAATCAATCTCTATTTTGCCAAATACCCATTCGACTCTGCATTTTGTAGAGATATGGTTTTGATTGTGGGTGACGCTTTTGTTGTCCATATTGTATACTATTTCGGGGCGGGATTTAGCTCAGTCGGTTGAGTGCTCGCTTGAGGTGCTTGCGTCGCAGGATCGACTGCGAGTCAGAATTACCAAATGTTTGACATCCAATAGCCGATGATTAATTAATCAATGTGCTCCAGTGGTGTAGTTAAACAAAACAAACTTAAAAACAAACTTTATAATATTTCTTAATATCGATGGAGTGTAGTTTAGATATACAAATTAAATGTACTATTATAAGATTTAATTTTAGGTAGCAACGTTAATTAATTAATGTAGATGTATCTATATTCGTTCTTATATAGCCATGATTTTCTATTGGGGGAGCAACCCACTATGGGGGGGGGGGGGGGCACAATATGTATGTATGTATGTATGATTTTATAAAATTTTATACAGTAGAAAAAGAAGAAAACAGGTTTGATTGGTGGTGGGGGCATTGCCCCGTGACATCCCCGTCGCTATGCCACTGGCTTATATCCAGTTAATGTACAAGCATTTTGTCCTTAACACACATCTCATGCTATCTTGGTGATTTGTAAATGAAGTTAATAGCTGTTTGTTAGTGTTGGGATACGAACCTTGTACCCGTCAACCTTAAAGTATGTCGCTTTACTACATTCTTGGAGATGTCCAGCGTTCAGCTGAAAATGGCGTTGTAAGTGATACGGCCTGTACGGCCATGGCCGTACCACTTTTTGGGCCAGGAACGGTTTTTTGTCTCTTCCTATGGCGCTCGCATATTTTAGATCTCATCATATACATTGCTTTCATGGCCGTACCAACTTTTAATTGCTTCCGACGCTCCTGGCTGATGCAGAGTACATCGTGACATTATAAAACAATTGCTAACCTTATTTTTGGTATGTTTTGATATTTATTTATTTATTTATTTATTTATTTATTATTTATTTATATTTATTTATTTATTTATTTATTTATCTATTTATTTATTCTTTTTTTTTTTACCATTATTTAAAAAAAATCGCTTAACGTTCACTGAATACAACAGGCAAGTTGTACGCGAGCGCTCGCTACAAAACGTCTGTACTAAACGCATCACCGGTCAGCTGGTCTCCAACACAAGTGAATATTCTGCACGTTTGTGCCACACTTCAAATTGTGGCCCGCGGACAAAGTCCGTTCCGAAACTAATGATCTGCTCTAATTTCTATAATCCCTCGTGGCCTAATGTTACCCAGATCGCCCGGAGAAGATCTGACTGTTTCCAGTAAACGACGGCGATGACCCATATTTTACCTTACAATTAATTTTAAATGGAACGAAAATGCCACTGATGCACTGTGTTTTGTGCAATAGAAATTAGTATAGATTTTATCTTTGTTTCAGTAAAACACTCTATGATTCATGTTTGGAATTGCATAATTAAATACATTGTGTAAATGTGTGTTCAGCCAATGCGTTTAATCCATGTTTTGTAGCAAATGGCGGGTTTTATTTTAAAAAAGCTCTTTGACACAATAATGACTTGAAGCTAATGGCGTGCACCGTCAAAACAAATTACATTAGCCTGTCAGCTGACGTTCATCAGAGAAATAATACATCTTATTAAAGAGACTATCCTCAGTTTGCTCCCATTGTAACATGTTTTCGACCTGTAGAGCAGTTTTTATCACTAACATTATATGTGAAATGCATTTTCAAGTTCAGTACATCAGCGTTTGTATATACACGGTGTTTCTGATCCCAGAAACTAAATTTCACCTCTAAATAATCAATCAAAAAGTCAGTCAGTCGGTAAATAGTTATAGTACAAAACTCCCTAAACAGAGCAGGTACATATGATGTTACAGGACATACAAATCACACATATGTTACATTATAATTATATGTAACTAAACAGAATGTACATGTACATGGAATACTACCAGTTTATATTAATTTAACTTCAAGTCACACACACACACACACACACACACACACACACACACACACACACACACACACACACACACAACACACACACACACACTATATATATATATATATATATATATATATATATATATATATATATATATATATATTTGATGCTACGTCTTGAGGAGGGTTCATCAGAGTAAAATATATGTTTTGTTTTAATATTACTTGTACCCTTCTGGGTTTTAATTTTTGTTATGAGATGCTTCGTCTGAGAGCATTGTAAAAATTACTATGTGTTTCATTTTCTTTCAGGTATTTTTACAATTTGTACATTTTCTTTGATCAGCTGATATGTTCTTGCACCTGCCCGTTTCAGTTTCAAGTGGATGCGTACTGATCTGTAACTAGTTAGAGCTTTTCTAATTTAAACATTTTTAACATGCAGCAAATAATCTGATATTTGATGTTAGGTTGTATCTCGCCATATAATTTGAGTTTATGAAATTGTTTTGTACATTGTGTGAATAATTCTAGGAATTTGTTATTCTCAAATTATTAGATATACTTGCTATGGTGTTGCTGAAAGTATGTCTCTTATGACTGAGCTATTTAATTTAATGTTTTACTTATAGTCCTTCCCATACGGAACCCTTTTTATCTTGTAGAATTTACTACAAATGACTCATTTCTGAGGCGATTGTTTTCTAAATTGCACACAAAAAACAGCATTTTCTTTTAAATTGCTAAAAGACTTACTTTTCTTCTTACGTCAGACCAAACTGCAATTATTTACAAAAACACTTTTGTAGGAGGATGGGATGGACTGAAAATGTCCAGGATATTTTGGGGTGAGTTTGCATAAGTTTTTTTGTTGTCTTTTTGCAAAATTAATGTATCACTAGTTGCATTTTTTAGTTTCATCCAGCATTTTACCATCGTTTGCATGATGGTAATGTTCATTAGGAAAGTACCCACTTCTGCCGAAGAGGCTATGTTACATATTAGGAAGTAAAATGACTTTTTAGAAACTGCAAACATGATGACCAGACACACATTGATTGTACAAATATTGATATTTTAAATCAGAAAATATATTTAATATCTAAATTTGTCGGAAACATTTAACAACGGTAGCCAACTCAGGACACCGACAACTGTCACATGAGTCAGCTTGTATTTCGTATCAACTTTTTTGTACCAAATAATGAGAGCCAAAATAAGGAGTATGTCTTTCTACAAAGTCGACCAACCAACACGGTATACGGTAGCCAAGCTTTCCTTTTTTTCTTTTCTTTTCGTTTTTTTTTTTGAAATTTTTTTATGAAGGGTATTGTGCCGCGAGGCCCGCCTTCGTTTAATTTTTACCCAGCGAGAACACTGGGACAGCCCCTTTTAGTCCTGCAGCAGAGCCCCCCCCCCCCCCCCCCCAAAAAAAAAAAAAAAAAAAGAAGAAGAAAAAAAGTGAAGTGTACCGGGGCCGGAAGTATAACATTTGTCACCATGGTAGAAATGATTCTCTGGGGTGCAGTGATCATGAAAATATAAGATGACCAAAATGGCCGCCAGTCCATCAATAAAATTGTATATCTTTAGAACTATAACACTTAGAAAGGTGATCTTGGTGTCAAAACTTATGTTTATGGAGTCAATAAGTTCATCAAATTGTTGGTTATACTGTCAGATAATTGGTTGTCAAAACGTTATAATGGCTGATGAAAATGGTGGTGTGTTTGGCATGGAAATCTAATAGTGTGTGTTGAAAAGGCACATACAACATAATCATCTGGTTCATTTATTGTCTGATGTTCTGCATGGTTATCCATTGTCAAAGCATAATCACTTTGAAGCACACTAAATGGGCAGTCATTTTCGTATTAGACTGTTCAGCAATTCTGGGTATCATCAAACCTGGTTCATTAGTTTGGTTACCACATACCCATAAAATATTTTTCTTTTCAAAACCACTCTTGGCAGCTTTTCCAAACTCACGTTTGGGTGTGGTGACGTCTCGCGGAATCATTATACATTTCATTTATGTTCATGATTTAGTCAGCCATTAGTCAACACAATATCTGACAGCATTAGAAACAGTTTTAATGCACTCACTGAGCCCATAGACATATATTTTGACACCAAGATAACATTTCTAAGTGCTGTAGTTCTGAAGATATACAGTTTTTATGATGACTGGCGGCCATTTTGAAAAACGGACGCTATCTTGTTCGCACCAACTTTAGAAAATGTCATCTTATATTTTCTTGAACTCCACACCCTAGAGATTAATTTAAGACACAGTGACATATGTTATACTCTCCTTTTCAACCTCTGCCGCAGGACTCTTTATCTATGTGGATATTACTTTGTAGTAGATTATGTGTTTATGTTTATTTTATTTTATTTGTGGGTTTATTTTAGAGTATATATGTGGTTGTACGTATGTGTATTTTGTCCATCTCTTTATCTCTTCGTTTCTCTGCATGTTCTATTTATTTCGTTCTCTCTCTCTCTCTCTCTCTCTCTCTCTCTCTCTCTCTCTCTCTCTCTCTCTCTCTCTCTCTCTCTCTCTCTCTCTCTCTCTCTCTCTCTCTCTCACGAGTGTTTTGTAGTAAGTGTGGGAGATCTCAATCTAAACATTTGTCCTAATTTAATTAACTAAATACTCAAACGGTCAACATTACAAAGGATGGGGTGGGAGGGGGGGGGGGGGGGGTGACGGATGGACTGCACATCGTCTTGGCAATTCTCCGGGTTTGGGCATGTGACAACACCACGTGATGGCGTCTGTTGATTCGTGCCAGATGCGAATCACCGATATAATTATCATTCCCCCAGGAAAAACGTTGGCTACAAACCCGATAACGATTGAACGAAATTAATAATTTCTCGAGGGTGTCTTGTTGTAGATGTGTTTTGTGACCCGAGTTACAAGACAATTTACCTCGGGGACGATCTTTAATAAGAATCGCCTTGTTCTTGTTGTCATGATAAAAATATCCACAAAAGAAAAGAGTCCCAGAAATATAATCCATGTCAGTTGGTTGATCCCGAAGAGACAATTCTGTACCAGAGCGATATGGACATGGTTAAAATAGGTACATCCTCAGTGGCGTTGTTAACCCATTGGCTACTGGAAGATAAACATAGAAATAATGAGTGACATAATACAAAGAGAACAAAGACATAAATCCTTTTTAAAGTACTTTTACATTTTAGAAGAGAAAATAAAAGACACATTTTGTCTGTTCTGGTTAAATACGTTTATGTGTTGTTGTTGATGTTGTTTGTTTGTTTGTTTGTTTGTTTGCTTTTTTGTTTAGTAGTGTGTGTGGCTTTTGTTTGTTTGTTTGTTTGTTTGGTTGGTTGGTAAGGGTTTTTAAGTTGTGTCAGTAACTTTCGTCAGGTTTTGTGTGTTTCAGAAATATTTTGTGTGTGTTTTAACAACACGCCCCCATCTTTAAAAGTTTTGAATTTTGGTATGAAAGAGGAAATCACACTCTCCGTAGGTTTAATATTTACTGTTTACATTTTTGTTTATCTCTACAGCACGTTTTTATGACAAAAACAAACATCCAAGGTACATTTATACGTGTTTTCAGAGGGTATACAATTGGTATAAAACAACAATATTATCTGAATATTTTCGGCTCTGTTTTTTGTTTATTGGGAGGTGGGTGCAGGGGCGTTTTATATATGTTTGCCTGACTTGAAGCCGGCAGCCGATGAAGGACTTAACCACTTTACCGCCGGGATTGCTAATAAAGACAAGACAAGACAAGACAAGACAAGACAATCATTGTATTATCTTAAGACTGCACCGAGTGCAATATGGAGACGATATAAACACAAACAATTTACAAACTGTTTTTCTGTAGTCGTACTGGACATTTGATTATTATTAACTGACCCTCTCGATGACAATTTGTAAATATCTAAATATTTTACACAGAAATGACTGTTTAGTTGTA
This sequence comes from Gigantopelta aegis, assembly GCF_016097555.1. Lineage (NCBI taxonomy): Eukaryota > Metazoa > Mollusca > Gastropoda > Neomphalida > Peltospiridae > Gigantopelta > Gigantopelta aegis. The sequence continues at coordinate 85,115,938 of NC_054704.1, read as the reverse complement.
GAGATTAAATGGTAAAAAGTAATTGCACTTGCTCTATTTGTATAATAATCAGTATTGCATAAATGATATATTCTATTTTCCCTATCAATACTAAAACATCTACCTGTTTCTATAGGTAGTTTGACATTTCCAGTTTTAAATTTGCATACTATTCTAGCATCTTTCGTTGACAAGTTCACCAAATAATGTTCTAATTTAAATTCATACTTAAATATTCTGTAGTTAATACCTTTAGATGAGTCAATACCGGCCTCGGTGGCGCAGTGGTTAAGCCATCGGACTACAGGCTGGTAGGTACAGGGTTCGCAGCGCGGTACCGGCTCCAACCCAGAGCGAGTTCTTAAGGGCTCCGTGGGTAGGTGTAAGGCCACTACACCCTCTTCTCTCTCACTAACCAACTAAAAACTAACCCACTGTCCTGGACAGATAGCCCAGATAGCTGAGTTGTGTGCCCAGGACATTGTGCTTGAACCTTAATTGGATACAAGCACGAAAATAAGTTGAAATGAATGATGAGTCAAATTCATCACTGTTCCATTTTTGCACGTATTGGTCACATAATATTCATTTAACAGCATGTTTTAACCACAAAACATTCACATAAAGACATGTTCCGTATTACGTTCCCCATTCGCCGGTCTCCAACCATTGCCATGACTGTGCATGTCGAATTTAAGCTGATCGGTCCATTTAACATGTAACTGTAAAACAATTACCTGGACACAGACCCTACTGGTGACCACCGGCCGAGATTAAGAAATTGACGCCGGATTAACGTGCTCGATTAAATTAGACAATTTCGAGGCCTGTTTAGCAATTTAGGGAGCATTGCGGTTCATTGACACTGCAATAATCATAAAGTTTACAACGTGATGAGAATAAATATTGTATTTTGTTGTCCAGTGATCTCTCGCCGATTCGCAGTGATCTGAAGAAACTCTTCTCGTGCTCGTATTGTTTAATATTTCTTTGAATCGAAGTCAAGGTCATAAAGAGCAAATTAACACACACCCTGTAAAAATAAAATATGAATAGAAATAAATTGGAAAGCAATGCAGTGGTTTGTTATTTCTGTGAAGAGACATAAACCGAAAAACGATCAAGTAGTTTGTTATTTTCTGTGTTCCGACATGTTTTATTTCTTGGAATTCAACAAGGAAATGTGCTGTCGCCTATTTTATTCTGCGTATGCATGCGTGCGTTTGAAACATATTCAAGGAACCGTAATTACTGTTATTTAGAAACTAAAATATTGAATAAGTACAGGTTTCAAGGACCATAATCAGTTATTGAATCTATCACATATATTGCTGTGGATATGTTAAGAAGAAAAATAAAGTAATAAAAGTGCTTAGGACTAAAATGCGAATGGAAATTACATTTTATGATATAAACATTCAACATGGTGTAGATAACAGTTACACTTTAAGAAGGGTAATCAATAATCTCTTAAAGATTCCATCACATTTAAGGTATGATTCGGTCGGATTATAGTAAACTGTAATAGCGTGTGCTTCTGCAAGGTACTTCGTCAGGTAGTTCTTTGTTGTCGTGGAAACAGAATTTCTGATAACACTTTAAAAATGTTGTCATACGAAGACGCAAACATACAATTTAGTATGCATAGCATTATTTCGAAAGAAGACATGACATAGAACAATGAATGAATGAATGGATGAATGAATGAATGAATGAATGAATGAATGAATGAATGAATGAATGAATTAATTAATGGATGGATGGATGTTTAACGACACCCCAGCACAAAATGACATAGAACAATGCGGGCTGAGAAGAACAACATCCAATGTGAAAATAAAATATTGTCCTTATATGGTAGAAAATCGTATCCTCTACATGGGACACTACCATAGAACGTACTATATTAAGGAAACATTATTACAGTGATATAATTACACAGTTTTAACAGGTTAGGCTAACTGTACTTCTTATTTCCAACAGCAGAAATGAAAAGAAAGATCAGAGCAGAGAAAATGAAGGTCATGTGATGGAACGAAAGGGAAGGAGTGAAAGAAAAGAACAGAGGAGAGAAAATAAAGGTCATGTGATGGAACGAAAGGGAAGGAGTGAAAGAAAAGAACAGAGGAGAGAAAATGAAGGTCATGTGATGGAACGAAAGGGAAGGAGTGAAAAGAAAGAGCAGAGAGGGATAAGGAAGGTCATGTGATGGAACGAAAGGGAGGGAGTGAAAAGAAAGAGGAGTGAAAAGAAAGAGCAGAGAGGGATAAGGAAGGTCATGTGATGGAACGAAAGGGAAGGAGTGAAAAGAAAGAGCAGAGAGGGATAAGGAAGGTCATGTGATGGAACGAAAGGGAAGGAGTGAAAAGAAAGAGCAGAGAGGGATAAGGAAGGTCATGTGATGGAACGAAAGGGAGGGAGTGAAAAAAAAGAGCAGAGAGGGATTAGGAAGGTCATGTGATGGCACAAAAGGGAAGTAGAGAAAGAAAAATGAGGGAAAGGAAGTGGGAGAAACTACGGATGGAACGAAAAAGTCATAAAAGACATTAAAGACATTTAATTTTCATCTCGTCATCCTAGCCGTATGTTGCCTTAGAAACAGAACATACAGTTACGCTGTTTGGTGTAACAATACACCGTCACTCTATGGGTTTTTTTCTTGACGGGATGCAACCCATCTCATCCCTACAGGCTGCCACAAACGTGAACATATAGATCGGACTTTAATCGTTTAGACTTTCGTTCAACATTTTATGTCAAAATTACGGGTTTTTTTCTATATTACTAAATAGTCCGATCCCCTCTTATTTCTCTCATTTGTTTTTAGACTGTCCGAAAAGGCTCCAAATTATATAAATATTCACTCGCAAAGTAAGAAATTGTGCCCAGGAGAGACGTGCCTGAACCATAATTGGATATAGACACGTTAATATGGTATCCTATCTTATGTATCAATACAGATTATATTAGAATGTTTAGACGTTGATAATCGATACCTATTTGAATGTTTCACTTCAATCATTAATAGTTATTTTCGTGCGTGTATCCAGTTAAGGTTCAAGCACGCTGTACTGGGCCCACAGCTATCTAGGCCGTCTGTACACGACAGTCGGTTAGATAATGTTAGTGGCTAGTGACAATGGTCTTTGAATTGTTAAACTCGCTTTGGGTAGGAAATTTTTATTGTTAATAAATAAATAAATAAATTACGGTAATAATAAATAAATAAATAAATAAATTAATTAATTAATTAATTAATTAATTAATTAATGATAATAAACAAACGAACAAAAAACAACCCCAAAACCCCCACCTCAAAACAACAAAATAAAAAACAAGAAATTGATAGATATTTCGCCTGTTTATGGGTACTCTAAGACTATATGTCAAAATTACCAAATGTTTGACATCCAACAGCCGATGATTAATACATCAATGAGCTCTAGTGGTATCGTTAAAGAAACAAGAACCGGCTGTATTACGATGATAAGATATTCTTCATACTCCAACGGATAAGCTGTTAAGAGTTTTATATACACTTTTTTTCTCGCAGGCAGAAGACTGAAGATTGTACACAACTGAATTTCATTTCATCTTATTTTCGTGCTTATATCCAATTACGGCTTAAGTACGCTGTGCTTGGCACACACACATCAGCTATTTGGGCTTCTGTCCAGGACAGTGAGTTAGTGGTTAGTTGTTAGTTGTTAGTGAGAGAGAAGAGGGTGTAGTAATCGTAAAAACTCGTTCTGGGTGGGGGCCGGTACCGGGCTGCGAACCCTGTACCTACCAGCCTTATGTCAGATGGTTTAACCACGACACCACCAACTGCGAAGGTAACTCAGTCTTACGACTTTGCAAGCGAACCAATACCAATGAGATGCATTCTGCTTTCATCGCCTGAGAAAGAATTAGCTATATCCAGAAAAATAAGTTTGACAAGGGAAATAACTCATTCGTTAAGAATGGCGAAAACGTAAAGAGTTAATGTTAATGGTGTCGTATATAAGCCGTCGGATATAAGGCTTGTGCACTGGGTTCGCAACCCGGTACCGGCTCCTACTCAGAGCGAATTTTAACGACTCAGTGGGTAAGTGTAATAGTCCAGTCAAAATAAGGTTTGACAAAAATTATTTGTATTACAACTGTTCCCTGAACCCTACCTGAACAACATATACGGTCAGGTTAGAGTGTTTAACATGCACATTCAGAGAAAGCTGTTGTAGCGCACGCCTGTCCTGCGCACAGATGCTGGCCTCGGCCGGCTTCTCTGTCCAAGACAGGAAAGGGGTGGGATGGGTTGGAAGAAGGACCGCCTGCACTGGCGGGTGCAAGGGAGCACCAGCAGCCCGACCGGAGCCGGTAACAGGCGGGAGGTGGTATGGTGCTATGGAATTTGAATGTCCCGTAGGATTAAGCCAAAGAGAAAGGGTGCGTACTTTTGGTGAAGGGAATTAGGCGCAATTTTGAACGGTCCGCCAAAAAGGAAAATAGGGAACTTCGTATAGTAGATTAGTATGCCGAGAGTAGCTCGTTAAGTGGACCTAGTTGGTGTTGACATGTTACCCATAGGGACCCTTAAAAGGGCTTGATCTGTTCAGATCAACAACATATCAAAAATGTACATTGACGTAGGTGGGACAAATATGCTAATTTGCATAATGTCAAAATGGCACTATAACTCAAATGACAAACATTTCTTAAGATTCAGTGGACAAATGCATGGAATTATCAGTGCTATGGCTTAGATGATGTATTCACACATTCAGATGATGATGATGATGATAACTTGTTTAACGTGCCCATATACCACTAGGGTTTCGAACACGCCCATCCCGAGTCGGACCTCCGATAAGATCGGTGACCTGACTCGGGATGGAGTGGGGGGGGGGGGGGGTAAAGTTGAAAATGGGCAGAATTTTGAAAATAGCAATTAGTAAAAAAGTTAATAGAATAAATTAAAAAAAAACAAAAAAAACAAAAAAAACTTACAAGCCAAAAATAAAAAGAACTGACTGATCGGCCGAATAATATTTATATAATTTGGAGCATTTTAGAAGGACGGTCCAAAATTAAGTAAGAGAAAGAAGAGAGTAATTTCGACATAATCTTTTGAACGCAGATCTAAAAGTTTAAAGTCCGATCGATATGTCTACGTGAGTGGCCTCATTAAGGCCGTTGGGGTGCACAGCTTATAGGGACGAGATGGGTTGCATCCCGTCAAGAAAACCCCTAGATTGACAGTCGATAGACGTTGAAGGTGTAGTGCTGTGCTGAAATACAGATCTTGAGAAGCCGGATCCGTCTGAACGAGAGAGAGTATCAGACTAGGGTATAGTCCAGTCGTCATGGGTTGGTATAGTGGTGCGGACGGGCCCGACTCCGGAGGATACGAGATGGTATCACTATAACGCAAATAAAGTCTAGAAAAGAGTAGTAGGGGCCGACCCCGCTTCCTATTTCTTCTTAGAGTGGGGCGGTCAATCTTCCAGTGCTGCTAGGACAGGCTCGGACATGTAGAGACTAAACGCGAACAACGTGGTGTTCTGCAGAATGGCCGTCATACGAGTCACGAAAAAACAAGTCAACATAGTCAGACGAAGAAATGACGTGGAGGCGAGGAATCACGCTAAAAAAGAATCCAATCTGGTGGTGCAGACTGTCGAAACGAGAAGCGTTCCAGCGTTCAATCAGTTCCAATGGCCGCATACATCCCAGTAGAAAACCTCATTTCGCTGACAAAAACAACAAAATGAAGGATCCCCAAGTCGAGCACACGAAAGCACGTGCAGTGTGCACCAGCGAAACAAACACGTCTTACCGCGTGGAGCTCCAGACTGAGAATGTGACACATTCAGAGATATATGGATGAAAAGGAAAATTCAAGATGGCTGCCTTTGTGCAAAATTGCACACAAATGTAAATATATACAAACAATGCACTTTTGTTAGTGTGACTAATATTGTCAAAGAAAGACTGTAAATATAAACTATTTATTTAGTAACAAAAGTGACATAAATGATATATCAAGCGCAACGTTAGCTTTGGATTGTATTGACTTAAGTTGTCCCACTGATGGAAAGCTTGGGCAAATAAATATTTTGTTCTACATTAGATAATTACGTCCTGTCATTTGTATTACATTTTTGATCAATAAACAGGAATCTGGTGGAATTGTTTGTTTATGACTACTTTTTAAGAACGGAACTTTAATTTACAAAATGGCGTCCACGTTTTGTCGCTTTTAGATCAAACACACTCTTGCAATATATCAATGTATGGGTTATGTGGGTCGCACAGAATTAAAATGACACTTTTAGATAGCACTGACATCATAAATAGGTCTTTCTCACTATTTTGTCAGCATGCAACTTGTATGAACAATTTGTAACAAGGTCATGTGTAATATCGAAAAACCAATCTACCTCTTTACTGTTGAAAAATTATGACCGTAATCCTATAAATCATCTTGTGGACAAAATGTAAATTCAATGATTGGCCATTAACACATAAAATATATGAACCAAGAATTAAAATGAGAGTAAGCATGACTGAAAGTGATAAAGGCATTTACTTGAATACCAGTCATTGACCATATAATTCAACATTACATTACTCCCTTTGTTCTTAAACCTGACCCTTTAATTGGCATAGGAAGAAAATATGTGAAGATATTACAAATGCATGTCATCAGAACTGTCTATATACCTACGGCGTTCTGTCTTGTGCAGGTTTAACCAGTCAAGAAGGATACATCGTGGTAGGCTACCTATAGACAATACATATGACTGCTTCGTGGTAGCAGTATGGCCATGTCCAATGTCCTGTTGACTGCTTTCAGATTACAGTACACGTGTACATTTGACTGTTGTTAGAGTATGGTACACATGTACATATTAAATCGGGGTTTATAGGTGGGTGTAGGTTATAAGAAGATCATCAGGAGGTCGAGATATGTCCTAGCTGCAACAAACAATGGCCGTTTCTGCGCCAACATGTGCAGCTGTGAATGGTGTAATGCAAAAACTCAAAAACGGTTATGACATAAGTGATATAATACAAGCTAGACAAAAGACAAGAAAGAAATGTTTTATTTAACGACGCGCTCAACACATTTTATTTACGGTTATATGGCGTCGGACATATGGTTAAGGACCACACAGATTTTGAGAGGAAAACCCGCTGTCGCCACTACATGGACTACTCTTTCCGATTAGCAGCAAGGGATCTTTTATTTGCGCTTCCCACAGGCAAGATAGCACAAACCGTGGCCTTTGTTGAACCAGTTATGGATCACTGGTCGGTGCAAGTGGTTTACCCCTACCCATTGAGCCTTGCGGAGCACTCACTCAGGGTTCGGAGTCGGTATCTGGATTAAAAATGCCATGCCTCGACTGGGATCCGAACCCAGTACCTACCAGCCTGTAGACCGATGGCCTAACCACGACGCCACCGAGGCCGGTGGACAAAAGACAAATTAAGAAAGTCTAATTTGCAAGACAGAAAAGAAACCACTGAATGTATCAAATCTGATATATACCTTAGTATATACATAGACATAAAACCGACGTTGGCATCCAATCTATGTTGTAAGACAATAGGGGTAACTTCAGCTTTCCAGAAGCAATTTGTCTTCTGTTTGACCGTTTGGAATTTACATATCACAATTTGTGAGGTACATTTGTATCTTAGGGAAAGCTCAATGTATGCCAGTTTCACTTTGTCATATTATTCTTGTCTAGAAGTTGATTCATCATAGTTATAATAATCAAGGACCCTTGAACACTTTCAAAACGGTTCATGGTAGACATGTAGAGGCTACATCAGGGCACATATCACAGTTATTTATGATATATGTTTCTGTATAGCTTTAGTGGCTATAGCACCTTTATTAATATAAGTAGGCCCGTGGGTTGTTTATGTGCATTTGCCTGCCTGGGGGTAATATATCCTGAAAAGGACAGCTCTTCTCAAGATATTGGTTTAAACAAATACCCCCACAAAACCTGGCCAGCGAAAACCCATTTTACAGTAAAAGTATTACATTTGCATGGGCTGGAATTACCAGAAACAGCTTTCAATGTCAGCAAGTTGCATTTGTTGGCAAACTATATGCATTCCCCTGTCAACTTCAGTCTAATAGTTTCCACTACAAAGCTGTCTGTCGTGAAATAGCCAAACACCAGACTACTTGTGCGGATACATTTCTGGATTGTCAGCTAAATGGGAAAATAACTATGAGCTGTGGCCAATAAGCTGATGTTTGTCTGCATATTTTTACATAAAAATAACTATTGCCTCTGCTCATACTGGGTGCCACTTGTGTGGAAAGGCATGTTCACTTTTTGCAAACACCTGATATCAGTACTGTTTTAACAGTGATTCATGAGAGCATGCCGTCACAAATGTCTAAATATCTATTATTCTGTTGTCTGCAGTCTTCCTAAAGATATTGTAGGAAGGATGTCTTATCTATGGAAGTGGCAATCGTGGGAACTGTCACAACCTTACCTAAACATCATCTGAACTAATGCCTTGTGCAATATCATTTTTAAACTTATTGCCATTCAGATTTGGTTTGTTGGACACGGGTATGATGAGGCAGTACCCCAGGAATGTTATATGTGCAATGTTCAACATAAACAGTATTTGATGTTTATGGACCAGGTCCATCTATAAACGACAATTCCCATATTTGTCAAGCAGGTGGCAATGAGTCTACTTGACTAGGGAACATAATTTGTTTTTAGAAATGATTTTGGAGGAGGCAAATTGTTCTGATCTGTTGAATTCTTCGAGAGTGCTTCAGGTGGATTAATTGCCTTTTGCTATATATGTATGAAACTAATAATTTGCTGAATTATCCACAGTATAAGATAGGGTAACTTAGTGATTGGATTCTCTACATTTGTGTTATTTTATGCTACAGATAAGTCATTATGCGAAAATGGAGAAACCCATTTCAGGGCAAATAGATTTCGCCCCGTCATTGCAAATGCATATTGGAACACTGGCAAAACAGACTATGACACAATGGTGCAATTGGAAGGATGTGGGAAAAGAATGGATGTTTGCATGTAAGAAATGGAAATGAATTGGGCACACAAATTTCAGTTTTGTCTTCATAAGATAGGATAATTGATTAACTGTAAGACCATGCTATATGTGGCATACTACTTTACTTCTCATTTTAAACACAAATGAAATAGATCACCGAGATCTCGGATCACTATGGAGGAACTGTTATGTCAATGATAATGTTAGCGGCCATCTTTTAAAATGAAAGCCATCATAAGATATAAATTAATGGAGGTCTTTCTAAGTCATTATGTAGGTTATTACAGACAAAATACAATGAATATAAAATAACATTTACTAAATATATCTTGTTTCAGCACACATACATATGTTTACTAAATTGTAAAATATGCTATGAGGCGGCCATATTTAATTAAGCAAATTTGTCACTTTCCCCTGATTACATCAAATTACCTTTTTGATATGCTGCTAGGATGGTATTGTGAGTACATTATAACAAAAATAAATTGTTGCAAGATTACCAAACCTTAAATTATTTTCGAACTGTTATTTCAATGGGAATGTTGGCGGCCATCTTGAAACATTAAAACCATCTTAAATTATAAATAAAGATAAGTCTTTCTAAGTCATCAAGTAAGTTATTATGGACGAAATACAATCATTTAAAACATCCTTTGCTAAATATATCTTGTACGGGTACAGATACAAGTGTATACTATTGTAACATATGCCATATAGTGGCCATTTTAATTTGTATAAATTAGTCACTTTCCCCAACATACATAATGTACATTTTTGATATGTTGTCTAGTATGGCTTTGAGAGTAAGTGACAACAAAACATAATGATGTTGCAAGATTATCAAGGTCTCGGATCACTTTGGAATTTTAAGGAACTGTTATTTCAATGGGAATGTTGGCAGCCATCTTGAAAAAATCCCCAAAACAAACATTTTAAATAAAAAATTAAGGGAGGTATTTCTAAGTCACCAAGTAAGTTATTGCAGACATAATACAATGCAATTAAAACATCATTTACTAAATATATCTTGTTTCAGAACACATATATGTGTATACTGTTGAAAAATATTACTGTGCCGGCCATATTTAATTATGTAAATTAAGTCACTTTCCACCACCTACATCAATGTACATTTTTGATATGTTGTCTAGGATGGCTTTGAGAACAAATTACAACAAGAATAAATTATGTTGCAATTTGTTCTAGGTTAGACCTTTATTAACCTTAAATTGACTGAACTATAAGACCACTACACCCTCTTCCCTCCATTAACCACTAACAACTAACAACTAACCCCTGTCCTGGACAGACAGCCCAGATAGCTGAGATGTGTCCAGGGCAGCGTGCTTGAACTTTAATTGGATAAAGGCACGAAAATAAGTTGAAATGCAATGGAAAAAAATCCATTCATTTTTGTTTTGAGATTGATCCACATTAAATGATGAACACAAAACTGTATTAAAGAGGTCATACATTTTATGTGTACTGTCTGGGTGACTTAATACAAAGCTCCCATATGCTTTATTTGCAAATATTGACTGGCATTTGGAATTGAAAATCAATATATGAAGTTTGTTAGCTTGCAAAAATAACTTGCATGAGGTTACTAAACATATACTGACTAAATATAAGCAAACACATACCGAATATTCGTGGTGTCCTTGAACGGAACATTGATGGGGTTTAGTTATAAAGGGACAACTCTGAAAAGTGTCATATTTGTTTATATATATTAAAAATAATAATATTTAAAAAAAATGTGCATGATTTTAGTTGAAGGGGGACAACTCTCTCTCTCTCTCTCTCTCTCTCTCTCTCTCTCTCTCTCTCTCTCTCTCTCTCTCTCTCTCTCTCTCTCTCTCTCTATATATATATATATATATATATATATATATATATATATATTAAAAATAATAATAATAACAAAATATTAATAATAATAAAGATTTTTAAAAAATGCATTTCTGTAGTAGCCATGTAATGGAAGTTCTAAATATTGAACGTCAAAAATTAAGGTGTATTTATTTATATTTATTTTAAAATTTAAAACGTACCTATTCTTATCTGTTGTATTTACTTACGCGCGAAACCAAATCTAAATCCTACCAGATTTCACAATCTGAAGTGTCCGACGTTTAATTATTGAAAAATTTAAGCGATTTCCTATATGTTTCAAGTTTCCAGTTGTGTACATAAAGACATGTATCTAAAACAAAACATCTCTATTGTACGTTTCAACATATTGTATGCCTGTTTGATTTAGAGCAGTTCATTCTGCTAAGCGTACATTAAACCAAAATATTAGGTATGGAATGTCAAAGTTAATTAAACAAACAATAGCAGGCCTCGGACTTGACATGTTTTTCTTCTACATTCTATATTACATTTTGCAGGAAATACTTTGAAATTCGCTATAGATGATTAACAATTGTTTTTGAAATATGCTGTGGTTTAAAGAAACATTTATCCAATAGGTATTAAAGGTAAACGTTGATAAAAGCTTTAAGAAGATCTGCATTTCTGAATTCTATACATCCGTGTGATTTTCAAAAACCCATAGCATGCACCTTGAGATCAGAATGAAATAAACATGTTAAAACTGTAATTGTTGCAGAATGTGTTCGTGTGTATGGGGAAGAAACTGAGAAAGAGACGGACAGATATATATTCCAACATTTTTATAGTTTATTAAAGCTCATTTTTCGTCCATGCACATATTACACTGTCCTGAAGCCCGCATAGTAGTATTTGAGGTCTTGGGTATCTTCCAGGTCACAGTATGTTCTATTTTCATTTGTTTTAGTCCCCATATGTACTTCGAAAGCTCAGCTTCTTTTCTATACTTTTCATTTTGGAAGGATTTCTTGTGGTTTCTGTATCTTTCCTTGAAGTTACCTACTGTTAGTCCATGTATTTCTTATTTGTGTTGATAGTGTTGACGGTTGCTTCATATATCACACTGTTTGATAGGCATTTTCAGTGGGCATTCATATTTTTCTGCATTTACATTGTATTTTGTTTGTTTTCGGGTCGCTGGTCTGTTTTATTATTTTTGCGATATGACTTTTAATGACTGATCCAACATTGTCCATGCAGCTGAACCTTACTTTTACTATATTACTGTTAAGTGTTTTTTTATTAGTTCGATGAAGATTTTTCCGACTTTCGTTTTTACATTTTTACTGTATGGGGGTTAAACCATAATATTTTTCTTGAGCGTTTTTTTCTTTTCTTCGAGGTCGCGGTTTTATCTATTTTGGGTTTGCAGCTTCTGAGAATATTTCTTTCCTTGAAGATAACAGCAAAATTCTGTCACTTACTGTGTTTGGGATTTCAAAAAGAAAATAGAACATACTGTGACCAGGCCCCGTGCTTATAAACGTCATGGCAATGCCATTCAAATAGCATTACGTTAAAGTCTGGACTTTATTAAAGTCTAGACTTTAACGTCATGGCAATGCCATTCAAATAGCATTACGTTAAAGTCTGGACTTTATTAAAGTCTAGACTTTAAGTTTTATAAGCACGGGCCCTGCAAGATACCCAAGACCTCAAATACTACTATGCGGGCTTCAGGACAGTGTAATTTGTGCATGGACGAAAAATTAGCTTTAATAAACTATAAAAATGCCGGAATTTTGAATAAGAGAAATGAAATCTTAGGCACATGTAAACATTTTATCTTGAACAATTATCGAGACAAAAAACATAATGATATATTAGTTACGGTTATATTCGCCTGAAGATCGCCGTTTAGCGTGAAACTTAGCGATAATCACATAATGTATGTATACATGTATATACTATGCTCCATTTTAATATTTTAATATGTTGTGCACTATACAATAATAAGGTGAACGACAAATACTAGAGAGAGAGAGAGAGAGAGAGAGAGAGAGAGAGAGAGAGAGAGAGAGAGAGAGAGAGAGAGAGAGAGAGAGAGAGAGAGAGAGAGAGAGAGAGAGAGAGAGAGAGAGAGAGAGAGAAATGTTTTGTCTGTGTTGTGTGTCTCTCTCTCCGACTTTGTCTGTCTCTCTGTGTCTCTCTCGTGATATTGTGTTTGATGGCCGTAGACTGCCTACAAATATATCAGGGGTAATAACTCTGATGTACGTGAAAGTCCTAATTATAAGAGTTATTGCCCTTGACATGATTTGTCCTGTGAGCATTGTTATCTAATATACCGGCCTCGGTGGCGTCGTGGTAGGCCATCGGTCTACAGGCTGGTAGGTACTGGGTTCGGATCCCAGTCGAGACATGTGATTTTTAATCCAGATACCGACTCCAAACCCTGAGTGAGTGCTCCGCAAGGCTCAATGGGTAGGCGTAAACCACTTGCACCGACCAGTGATCCATAACTGGTTCAACAAAGGCCATGGTTTGTGCTATCCTGCCTGTGGGAAGCGCAAACAAAAGATCCCTTGCTGCTAATCGGAAGTGTAGCCCATGTAGTGGCGACAGCGGGTTTCCTCTCAAAATCTATGTGGTGCTTAACCATATGTCTGACGCCATATAACCGTAAATAAAATGTGTTGAGTGCGTCGTTAAATAAAACATTTCTTTCTTTTTGTTATCTAATATATATGTAATACACGTATGTAATAACATGTGTGTCTGCTAGCTTGCTTTCCTGTCTGTCTGTCTGTCTAAGATTTAACTCATGTACTTACTCATTCATTCATTCATTTGTTTCAAACGATTCCCTCTACGTATGAAGTAAGATTTATTAATTTCTTCCTTAAAATTGGTATTTGTTTTTATTATTTAACCATTTACAATGGATCATCCACATTAGTTTCCTCCCGCGATACGCAACCCTTTCTTATATTTGAGATGCAGGTCACGTGGAATGTATAATTACGCTTCCTCCACTTTCTCACTGAAATATAATAATAATAATAATAACAACTACGTATTGCACAGTTTAAACATAGCGGAATACCTGTGTCGTATCAAGGCTGCATATCGTATACATTACATAAAAAAAAAAAAAAAAAAAACTGACCAAAAACAGCAAACAACAACAACAACAACAACAAAAAAAAAAAAAAAACAAAACATAAGAAGTTGTCATTCGTTTTATTTTGATTTCATTTTAATTTTATTTTCGTGCTTATATCAATTATTGTTCAAGCACACATGAACTATTTTGACACTTGGTTATTATTGTGTTGTTGTGGTTAGTAAGAAAGTAGTTGTAATGGTCTTACACCTCTCCCAATGAGCCCATATAACTCGTTCTGGGTGGAATCCGGTACTGGGATGCGAACCCAGTTCCTACCAGCTACAAGTCGGATGGCTTAACCACTACACTATCACGGCAGTTTTATAAACGTGAAGTCGACAGTGCACCTTTAAGATTCTGGCCCAACGTAAAGTAATAACAATAACATTGTGAGGAAGTATCTTGAAAGTGACAGAATGCCAACGTGGACTTGATCGTACCAGGCAAATACAGCACAGTTTATTACTTTTACACTGGATCTACACAATCAATTATACAGTGGCTGACAATGTACAGGCAAGGATTTCAAAGCAAAACAAGTTTAAAACAATAGACGTGTTATTTAAATGACGGAAACGAGATTCTTCTGTCACCTTCTAGGCCACGTGTCGTACTTACTTACTTACTTACTTTACTTACTTACTTAGCAGCTGATGATAAAAAAAACAATTTCGGTAGTGGTGCGTACACGATGAAAACGCTTGAATGCGTTAGTCACGTAAATCAGTCATACAATAGCGTCCTTGTGCCACCAATCTGATTAAAATTAGCTCTACTGGTCTACCAGTAGATCTAACAGCATTGCGTGGACTCCCATGTCCAGCTGACGTTTCATCTATAAATAACAATTTAAATACTGACCAATTACACTTCGCCTTTTATAGCGTTATTCGGGAGCGTACACATACTAAAAATATCGGGCGAGACTATTTATGCAATAGGCGAACTTGTTGGTCTATTTCAACACTGAAAAAACAGGGGAAAAGTGTAGTAATAAACTCTGGATTTTATACTAATATAAACAGATTTTATGGCTATACCATCACGGGTTTTTTTTTCGTCTTGAAACGAATTTTATATTGAAATTAGTTCCCGGCATACTTCGTAATTCACCCGAATCATTTCGTATACCCTCGGCACAATCCCAAATGTTTTCAAATTCTTTTCAAATCACTGGCATGATTTTGCAAGTAAAGTTTTGATTGGTCAAATGAAAGGTCAACTGGACATGAACTACTCCAACGGGCTGCTGTTAGATCCACATGTAATAGTGAAGCTAATTTTAATTATACTGTTGTGCCACCTAGTATGGTCATAAGGTCATTAAGCGTACGAGATAGGCGAGGGGAGGGGTGTGTGACAGGCAGGGGGCATTTTTGCTTAATTAAAGCAAAAATTAGACTGACCCTTTACACAAATGGGAACCCGTACGCCTATGCATATGTTGTAGATATTTCGTACAAACCATGCAGTTACAACTTTCATTCATTTTATCTTGATTTTTGTGCTTTTATATCCATGTAAGGTTCAGTCACGCTGTTATAGGGACATTCCCCCCCCCCCCCCCAAAAAAAAAAAAGAGAGAAAAAAAAAAAAAAAAGCTGTCTATGGTAGTGAGTCACTGGTTAGTTGTTAGTAGTTGGGATTTAACACTGAATGCTTTCATTTTTGTTCTTACTGTACAAATCTACGGTTTGTATGGTTTTGTGTTATTATATTTTATTTTAAAAATGTATTTATAAAAATATATGTTTCCACTGAAACCACCTTAAAATTTTAAATTACATAAAAATATTTAAAATATTCGACGTTTCGTTAGTCTAAAAACCAACATCCTCAGGGGAATAAACAAACAAAGTGCTGGGCATATAACCAGTGAGGTATAAAATAGAGAATGCCAGCTTGGAAGTTAAAAACACAAAGCTAGGTAACACATTCCCAATCTGGAGCTCCACGCGGTAAGACGTGTTTGTTTCGCTTGTGCACACTGCACGTGCTTTTGTGTGCTCGACTTGGGGGTCCTTCATTTCGTTGTTTTTGTCAGCGAAATGAAGTTTTCTACTGGGATGTATGCGGCCATTGGAACTGATTGAACGCTGGAACGCTTCTCGTTTCGACAGCCTGCACCACCAGGTTGGATTCTTTTTTAGCGAGATTCCTTGCCTCCACGTCATTTCTCCGTCTGACTGTCGACTTGTTTTTTTTCGTGACTCGTATGACGGCTATTCTGCAGAACGCCACGGTTGTTCGCGTTTAGTCTCTACATGTCCGAGCCTGTCCTAGCAGCACTGAAATATTGACCGCCCCACTCTAAGAAGAAATAGGAAGCGGGGTCGGCCCCTACTACTCTTTTTCTAGACTTTACCTTGCTTTATAGTGATACCATCTCGTATCCTCCAGAGTCGGGCCGGTCCGCACCACTATACCAACCCATGACGACTGGACTATACCCTAATCTGATATTCTCTCTCGTTCAGACGGATCCGGCTTCTCAAGATCTGTATTTCAGCACAGCACTACACCTTCAACGTCTATCGACTGTCAATCTAGGGGTTTTCTTGATGGGATGCAACCCATCTCGTCCCTTTACGCTGTGCACCCAATCGGCCTTAACGAGGCCACTCGCGTGGACATATCGATCGGACTTTAAACTTTTAGATCTGCGTTCAAAATTTTATGTCGAAATTACTTCTTTTTTTTTTAAAATATTATTAAATAGTCCGATCCTCTCTTCTTAAAGTATCTTTCTCTTATTTAATTTTGGACTGTCCTTCTAAAATGCTCCAAATTATATAAATATTCGGCCGAGGAGTCGATTCTTTTTATTTTTGGCTTGTAACCTTTTTATTTTTATTTTTTTATTCTATTAACTTTTTTTTACTAATTACTATTTTCAAAATTCTGCCCATTTTCAACCCCCCCCCCCCCCCCCCCCCCCATCCCGAGTCAGGCCACCGATCTTATCGGAGGTCGGACTCGGGATGGGCGTGTTCGAAACCCTAGTGGTATATGGGCACGTTTAACTAGTTATCATCATCAGCTAGGTAACAAGGCAGGAGCTGACCAATAGCATAACAATAAAATTAAAGAACAAAGGAGTATAAAAAGTCTTAGTTGTTAAAGCCAGCTCTGAATGTGCACTTAAAGCCCTATGACCTGACCTAAAGCCAGTAGGGCTGTACTCATTGAGGCCATTGGGGTGAACAGTATTCAGTTTATATATCTAAATTTATTTATTTTGTTGTTATATTATTAAGTGTATATAAAATACAATGAACACCCATAATGCAAATAGAATAAGGTGTAGGACACTCCATCACCAGTTATAATACACTGAATACCTTACTCCAATATAGCGAAGACATAAAACATCAATTTACTTGGGCGACTATACATTAATACATGAATACATGGTCATAACTTCTGACTTTTGTGGATAACGAATAGCTAACATTATGCGGCTAGACATTTACACGCCTGTCGATATTAAATATAGATCGTATGTTAAGTTAACAGCGTTAAAGAAGTATCAACGAGGTTTATGTTTTCAAATTACAAATGAATCATAAGTCCGTTCACGCGATGTTAAGGCGAATGGACGACTAATCACAGGTTACAAAGCCGCTCGTCTGTGCGGGTGATCGACACACAACCAGTGTATATTATATGGGATTACTGGTATAGAGTTGATGGCTCTTCATACGGGACTGGGGCGGGATGTAGCCCAGTGGTAAAGCGATTCCCGTCGGTGGGCCCATTGGGCTATTTGTTGTGCCTGTCAGTGCACCACGACTAGTATATCAAAGGCCGTGATATTTGCTATCTTGTCTGTGGGATAGTGCATATAAAATAGTAGCCCAGTGGTAAAGCGCTCGCTCGATGCGCGGTCGGTTTGTGATCGATTTCCGTCGGTGGGCCCATTGGGCTATTTGTCGTGCCTGCCAGAGCACTGCGACTAGTATATCAAAGGCCGTGGTATATGCTATCCTGTCTGTGGGATAGTGCATATAAAATATTCCTTGCTACTAATGGAAAAATGTAGCGCATTTTCTCTCTAAGACTATATGTAAAACTTACAAAATGTTTGAAATCCAATAGCCATTGATTAATAAATCAACGTGCTCTAGTTGTGTCGTTAAACAAACTATATTTCATACGAAATTATATGAACTATACTATAGTACTTCCCAGCCTTCATAAACATTGTTTGTTGTTGTTTTTTTGTAAATAATTTCAGTTTGATTTGACGTAAGAAGAAAAATAAAAGTATTTTGGAAATAACAAAAACAACAACACACAATATTTGTGTGCAATTTAGAAATACAATAAGAATACGACGTGACTACAGTAATAAATTTAACTGTCTGTAAATGTCAAAATGATTAAACTATATGTAGTGAAAACAAAAACAAAACAAAAAATATATAAAATAAATAATAAATAAATAAATAAATAAATAAATAAAATAAAATAAATAAATAAAAACCAAATTACCTGAAAAGTAATATTTAATATCATTTAAGCAAATTGTTTAACAGTTAACAATTAGTAGTAAAAAAAAGAAAATAACTATTTGCTCAACGACAATTCATCACATTTTAACCTAGTGTTTCCCGGAGTCTAACACAATACAATTATTTTAAGACGTGATCTAGGGAGTGGGAGAGAATACCCACTGCTGCCAATATATAGTCTACCTCCTATCGCTTTAGCAAAATGGGATCTTTTTATGCAGTTCATGTATAGATGGACATAAAGTACATACCTCGCTATTTTCGGTACCTCCTGAGTATTGGTTGGAAAGGGTGGGGAGAGATGGGTTGGGGGGACGACGAATTGTTCATCAATGAGTGTTTGAGAAAAAAAAATCTCGGCACCCCTTCCATATTAGATCCACAGCATACCATTTAGTTAGGACAGGTATGACATCGGTTTCAATGTGCAGTTAGTCTAATACTAAAGGAAGCGTTTTTCAAATTTTGAAATTTTGAAATTTCATTTTAAACTAATCATTTTAACTTTATATAATTTAATATTGGTTGTCCTGATATCGACATAGTTGGAACTCCTTTTTAATATGAATAGTTATACTATGCTTAAAGATGGAACTGAAAGCAAACGCAGTTTATGAAATTGATTATCACAAAGCATATTGCTTATTTTGAGTGAGAGTTACCTTTTGCTCCATCTTGTTGTGTGTCCAATGGAAACTCAAATTGAGTGATCAAAACGTGCAAGTCATACCAGATCAAACAAGAACGTGCTTAATACGAATAGCTAATTAATAACACAAAACTGATAATATATCGGGGCAGTTCCGATCATACAATGTGTTTACTACTGTAAGCTATCGGTTACGGTGACTTGTACGAAAATAGCCACGAAAACAGCCGATCGACAAGACAACATTACGAATTCATCGGTTGCTATCCAATCGGTTATTCTCGTGGCTGTTCTCGTACGTGGCACTCGTATCGTGTCACATCGCCTTTAGTTTGTGTACACCTAGGGAATCTGTGCAGAGTGCACAATCTGCTTGTGCACTATCATTCATTCATTTCAACTTATTTCCGTGCTTATATGCAATTAAGGTTCAATCACGCTGTCCTGGGTACACACCTCCGCTATCTGAGCGGTTTGTCCAGGACAACAGTATGTGAGAGAGAGAGAGAGAGAGAGAGAGAGAGAGAGAGAGAGAGAGAGAGAGAGAGAGAGAGAGAGAGGGGGGGGGGGGGGGGGGGAGGGTGTAATGGTCTCACACATGCCCACTGAGTCGTTAAAACTTGCTCTGGGTGGAAGCCGTTATCAGGCTGCGAACTCAGTACCTACGAGCCTTATGTCCACGAAACCCCCGAGGCCGTTACACTATCGTTTGCTTTAGGACTGATCTGTTAGCGGTATATGATATAACATTAATGCATTGCAGCAAAGTTTGTGGGGACTGAACAACCCACCAGCAGAATCACATACCAGTACGTGTGTATATAATGACACAATCCCAAAATCTGTATATTACTGACGGGATTCGAACCCACTGCACACCTCATCCTTATCAGCAGGTGCTGGTGCTGATGTAAACTTCACAGTTGAAAGTTCAGTCTATGGTAAACAAGATTGTGTTTACCAAACAGCTCATCTCAGAGATTGTCCCGGGCTTTTTACAGCGTTTAACAAACTAGCAAGCTACAACAAATTTGTCTAATTTGTTGACGGCCACGTTTAGGTTGACTACAGGCGAGCCAGGTGAAAAACACACGTAATCACGCCTGTCAGGGTGCACGAGACACGCGCTGGTGTTGGAGTAGCCAGCAATACACATGTCACGGTGTTTGTCGTTGGTTTCCAAGGACGCTTTGGAGAGAGACTATTTATGGAAAGTTTTAGATTTAGGTCTTGAAGAGAAATATTGATCATATTTTTATTTATGTATTTAAAAAAAGTGAAAGATACTGCAGGTTGGACTAAGTGTCGTTTACGAGACCTACGAGTAGTTTGTACGGTGCTTCTATCTAGTTAAATAACATCATTAAAGTGACAGATCCTAGTGTTTAAGCACTACAGCCAATTATTAGAGCCGTTTTTCGATAATTAGAATCAGACAATACTCCGATTTTATTGAGTAGATTATCCATTTCCGTACATCCGAAGTATTTCTGGTCATCATGGTACATCTAATACCACGAAAAACATTTATCATATTTAAAAAAAAAAAACCCGCACGCACCTGAAGGAAGTGACTGTTATAGAGATAAGCTCTAGTCTATGTTTTAACAGTATTTGTAAATAGCGCATTTTAACGCCACGTACTACTCTCTCTCTCTCTCTCTCTCTCTCTCTCTCTCTCCTCTCTCTCTCTCTCTCTCTCTCTCTCTCTCTCTCTCTCTCTCTCTCTCTCTCTCTCTCTCTCAAGAGCGGTCGCGGTTTTATGGATTTTTCAAAAACAAAAAACCACACACACACACACAATAATAATAATAATAAAAATAATAAAATAATAATAAAAAACCTAAACAAAACCCTGCTAGTAACTGCCGAACCCACCCTGGTGATGATGTATTCTTCTCATGTAGGATTTCGCATGGACCTGTTTATTTCTGGGAAGTAAATTCTTTATTTTTTCTTTTGAGTGTATGTCCCACTGGCTGCGAGGTTTCGGTTACCCCTTCCACTGGAGAGCATTGACTGCGTCACGTGTGGGATATGCTGTGGTTATATGAACCGAGTCACGGCGGTCACGCATTCAGCTGTTCTCCTTTGATCACTTCATCAAGTGAAAACGTCATCACGTGCGCTTTTGTAAGAGATAACCCTCCTGAAAGTACAAGTGTGTCAAGCGGGTTGTCTCCCATTGTAATTCGTTCTTCGGAAAAAATGGATCGAAACCATACCCCAAAAGCTAAACTTAGTCATTTTTGTGCCTGTGTAAATATAATATTTTAAAATAAGTAATGTCAACAGCGATATTCTGTTGAGTGTTATAATGAACACTCGATTGGCGTTCTAGCGGCACTGGGTTAACTGTTATTTACTAATAATGAATAGCAGTGAAATCAATAGTTTATGGTTTGTCAAGTTGACAATGGAGATGTGTCGCATACAATAAGAGTACAGTTCTTTGAACCGAGATCAGGTGTTTGTCAGGTGTATATATTCTGTTTGACAAACAGGACCTGTGCTTTAATAAAATTAGAGTATAGATTAATGTTCTAACTTAGCGTCTTGGTGTAAACTACAAACAATTTACATGACGCTTCAGGTTGAAGTCGAGATATATTAATAGAATCTATCACCGTTGTGAGGTATAGATAAGGATATTCCAACCCGAGGTAAGCCTCGTCCCTGACATCAAATTATGTACCCTCGGGTGGAATAGCCCTATCCCACATAGGGACATATGAATGATTCTTTTACTCTAGCACCGTGCACAAGCTGGATAACCCTGTCCAGTGTGCACGAAATATATTATTTAGCTTCATAAACATTCGTGCACTTGTTCCTGTCCTGGACGGAGGATCCGGTGAAAGTCAACACCTGTGTCTATGACAGACGTGCGCTACAACAGCTTGTTCTGAATGTACACGTTAAAACATTTGGCCTGAGCTAATCTCGTGTACTTGTTTGTATGTGTTGCTTACATACTATTGCTTTGTTTACTTATTAAAAACCTACGGGTTTTTTACCTAATAATAAATATAATTACTATTCAGTACTAGATTTTCTACCTACATGGAATTTGTTGAGATTTGGGTGTGATTTCATGAGTATGTAAAGAAAACCAATACTGAATAGCAATTAAATGTAATATTAGACACCCCCCCTCCACCCCCCCCCCCAAAAAAAAACAACCCCAACAACCTTTAGACTTTAAAAAATTGAACAAAAGTTAAAGTTTTCTTCGTTTAAGGACACCACTAGAGCACATTGGTTGCTTAATCATCGGCTATTGGATGTCAAACATTTGGTAACTCTGACATAGAGTGTTTGAGATGAAACTCGCTACATGTTTCCATTCATAGCAAGAGATCTTTCCCACAGACAGGATAGCAGATATCACGACCTTTGAACACACATAATTATTATTTATCACATGCTGTACCACATATAATTGTGTTCCAGATATAATTGTGAGCAAGATATAATTATGTACGATCTGGATTAGACCAGGCCCTTATAAGGGCCCCTATGGACAACCTAGGGAGACATGTCAACACCAACTAGGTCCTAGTAACGAGCTACTCTCGGCAAACTAAGTTCCAAAACGTATATAGCTCCCTCTTTCCAGTTCGGCGGACCGATGAAAATTGCGCCAAATTACCTTTGTCATTAATCTTACTGGATATTCCAAATTCCATAGCACCAAAACCAACCCCCGCTTGTTACGGACGTCGATCGGGCTGCTGGTGCTCCCTTGCACCTGCCAGTGCAGGTAGTCCCCTCTCCCTCCCTCCCTCCCTCCCTCCCCAACCCCTTTTCTGTCCTGGACGGAGGAGCCGATCGAGGCCGCCACCTGTGCCCATGGCAAGCGTGCGCTAAAACAGCTTGCTCTGAATGTGCACGTTAAATCCTATGACTTGACTTAATAATTATGTCCTAGGTGAAATATTTACGGAACAACAAACAGAGGAAAGAGACCCACCCAAACTATCCCGAGGCGTTTTAAATGACATTACGTCGTCCACGTTGGTACTTACTGGGTGAAACTGAAATATCCCTGTCAAGTCATGGGCGAAGTCATATATTAACACAGAGAGTCCTTTAACAAGTTCCTAGAATAACTATTTTCAGAAATAATTTATAAAACTGTCGTGGGTTCTGTCAGTACCCATATTTACATAATAAAACAACTGAATATCATTTTGTTTAACGACACATCAGCACGTTTTTAAACTAAGGCCATTTTGTGTATGACAAGTAACATATTATGGTCATTTTGCCACTTAGTCGAGATAGGAAACCGGATGTCACTCTCGCCAAAAAGCTGCAAGATTATTTATATTTACTTTCTCATAGATAGGCCATTACACACCATGCCCTTTATTGTACCAGATTGTTTTTAATGGCGCATCTGCACGTTTTTAACCAGGTCGATTTTGATTATGACAAATATTATGATCATTGCGACACTTTATCGAGATATGTCCCGGATCAGGCCACTGGCCATACCAGATACCGGACCCGGGATGGACAGGTCTGAAACCTTAGTGGTATAGAGGCATGACAAAAACGTTTAAGCTCAAACAACTAAAAAAAAACCTGCTTTTAATTATGTACTTTCTCATAGCCACCACAGTACACACCATAGCCTTTATTGTTCCAACTCTGGGCACAAGTACTTTTTCTTTTCGTTCACTCTAATCATGACTGTCGAGTCCTAAATAGGTTGTTTTCCAACTTAAAAACGATTCTACCCGACACCAAGGTGATATGGACAGGGTATTTTTAAGGTGTTTTTTGTTGGCATGTAATTTTTTAAAACAATTTTTGCACTGATACAAATACCAAAATTCACATCGAGGGCGATGGATTCTCAGATGAGCGCTCTACCACCAAGCTAAGTCCAGCATAATCCATGATCACAGTCGTTACTGAGCACACCCCCCCCCCCCCCCCTCCTCTCCCCCTTGTACGGGTCATTTGGCGATATATGTAAACTGTGAGACAGAGGCGACACTCCTCGTTAGCAGAACTGGACACAAAGCCGGCCAGTCTGGGAGAAACACCTACAGATTTGTCACGCAGCAATACAAAACGTAAATTTAAATATACACCTTCAAGCCCCCATTTATAACATTTGGCGAAATGACCATCATGTTTACGGTGCTACTTTTAAATTTGACTCAAGTGCACATAAAATTCACAGACGTGTCGAAAGGTTTTAAACACGAGAAGTAAAGACAAATCTACTGGAAACCAAATACAACAATCCTAGTCAGGAAAATTTCATCTGACCGAGCACCGACCAAATAAAACGTGGAATGTTTTGTCTTGCCTTGTGTTGCGGGGACCTCGAGAGAGACTCTTATTTCTCACCTGGTTGGCGGTGTAATCATTTTATTGCTGACTTTCTCTTTGCTCGTCCAACATATCGTGTTCGGTTTGGTGCATCCATTCTGAGGACCTGGTGAAAAATCTGTTAGGGACGAATATCACAGCAACTTTAATACTTTACTTTTATTGCTTTTGTGTTGAAGTGCTGCTGGCCGTTCATAACATCGCCTTCATAGAATTCGAAATATTCCTTAATTTGTTGTTTTCAAACTTTAAAGACTTGACATATTAACGATGATATCAAGTGACAAAATATGTGGTTATAGTATTCTATTTCTTATAGAAATCTCTCTACTTTATTCAGAATGTGTTTATATGAACAATACGGCGAAAAGGTTTACGTAATGACTAGATGGGGAATGAGATTTGTTTTAATACCCAGTTCCCCATAATAAAATTAAACTAGTTGGAGAAACCTACAAAACATATTATAATGTACGCAGTGGCGTAGCAAGAGGTTGGGGGCGGCACGGTGGCCATGCTCCCCAATCAAACTTCTCATTGTTTTAACTGTATTACATTTTATCACATACACATACATACATACATACATATTGTGGGTTATCCCCATCCCATTATGGATTCCCTCATATTAAATCAAGGTCATGTTACTGAGTATATCGTATTATATATAATATTATAGCGATATACTTGTACTGCAAAAGGTGCAACGCGCAACCAAATAATAATAATAATGTACACAATGGTCACAAAAATAATTATCACCACTAAACCTGGGCGACAGACCCTAACACAGCAATGTATCTATGTATAAAACAGAGACCAATGGATATTTTGACAAGAACGCGTCGTGGTGATATGCTTTCAGGAACCATGGTCAGTTTGTGTTGTATAACGACACCACTAAAGCACATTGATTTATTAATCATCGGCTGTTGGATGTCAAAGAAGGAAACACGGTCAGATGCTTCGTCTACAGAACACGAGAATAACAAGGGAATTTGTTGTGTCTAGAAAATAAGAAACGTTCAAAATCAACCCAATTCCGGACATTGTTGTACAATCCCTATATTCGTAAGAGGAATGGGGTAAACAGAAAAAAGTTAAAATGATCGATTGTGTTCATCATTGCTGCGTTGTATCTAGAAAACAATTGGATTGGCCGTGTAATTTAATTGGTCATTCTAAGAGCATTAGTTACATACAGACCGTAAATACAGATATGGTTGTTGTTGTGGTGATTCTTCTGGTTGTTGTTGTTTTCTTGTTGACGCAGTTGTTGTTTTATTGGTGCTGTTTTGTTGTTGTTATTATTGTTGTTTTGTTGTTGCTGTTATTTTGTTTTGTTGTTATTTTGTTTTGTTATTATTATTGTTGTTTTGTTGCTGTTATTTTGTTTTGTTGTTGTTGCTATTATTTTGTTTTGTTGTTGTTGCTGTTATTTTGTTTTGTTGTTGTTGCTGTTATTTTATTTTGTTGTTGCTGTTGCTGTTGCTGTTATTTTGTTTTGTTGTTGTTGCTGTTATTTTGTTTTGTTGTTGTTGCGCTTGTGGTTGAGACTGGTAGCTCTCTTTGAGGCGGCTGCATTGTTTTTAGGAAGGACGCATTAACCCCCCCCCCCAAAAAAAAAAAAAAAAAAACACCCAACAATAACAAAAAACTGGCTACCACAGTATCCCTAACTTCATTGGAAAGCTTCTACATAGACAACCATATGACCCATATATTACACATCCTCGATTAAAATGAAATACATTCTAGTATTGTATTAACTTTTTAAGACACGGAAGTTCGGAACGCACTAAAGGTCATAGGGGTACATAACACCTGTACCTTTCCTCTTGGCTTTGTGTCTGCGACTACAGTTACTGTGTTCTTGTTACTATTATTTCGTTACATTAACGCACTTTTGACTCTTGATAATATTTATTTATGATTACAGTACGTGATTAAAGAACACAGAGTTCATGTTTATATGTGTATGCTCAGAGATTGAATCATCAAACGTTTCTCACACTGTGAATTACAAGAGTTTTAAAACAGCCATATGTGATCATATCGTCAACAGTGACGAAGGATCGGTTTCACCCAGCCCTCGCTCAGAATAAAAACCCAGTACACGTGGCATTGTAGGGGGAAAACACTCGGCGATTGTGTGTCGGAACCATCAGTGAAATACATTATTCTCCTTTTAGTTCTACGAGGAACAGCCAACACCGGCACAAAGTACCGACATTCGAACACAGCCCCCTGTCACCTAGGTAAACACATCTACCCCACCTGCACAGGTGAGGCGAAGTGGGTAAACATGGCTGATTGTCATGTTTGTCAACTGACGAATCGTTTAGCTCGATGAATTAATCAGAAAGTCTGATCGCGAGTGGTCGAATTGCCTCCACACAAAAACATCGCCGAGGGCACAACCGTTTACACCAGATTGGCACTTGAATAATTAGACAATGTATACATGTATGTGTGCAAATCTGATTTATTTACAATACTTCTTTTTGTTGTTTGTCAATATATCTGTTTATTGATATACGCATATGTCAGGTAATTGTTTACACGCAGGGGATGATTGTCAATGGTTAGAGCGATCACTTGATAAATTATCATACTTTATCTATAAATTGCCCGGTGGTAAAGCGATCGCTTGATGCGCGGTCGGTTTGGGATCGATCCTCGTCGGTGAGCCCATTGGGCTATTTCTCATTCCAGCCAGTCCACCACGACAGATATATCAAAAGCCATGGTATGTGCTATCCTTTCTGTGGGATGGTGCATAATAAAAGATCCCTTAACCATATGTCTGATGCCATATAACCGTAATTAAAATGTGTTGAGTGCGTCGTTAAATAACACATTTCCTTCCTTCCTTATCTATAAATCTGAACGACAAAATCGTTATCGACGATTAGGTATCTGCATAATACAAATTGGAATCAGCATTTGGCAAAATGGTTGATTCCATGAATCTCTATCTAGTGTCTCGTCTATATCAATATTTAATATTCAGCATATTTTGTTTTATAATAGTAGTCCAGTGGTAAAGTGCTCGCTTGATGCGCGGTTGGTTTGGGATCAATCCCAGTCGGTGGGCCCATTGGGCTATTTCTCGTTCCAGCCAGTGTATATCAAAGGCCGTAGTATGTGCTATCCTGTCTGTGGGATGGTGCATATAAAAGATCCCTTGCCTCTGATGGAAGTTAATTAAAAGTTAATTATTGAACCCCGCCCCCCCCTCCCCCCCCACAAAAAAAAAAGAAGAAAAAAAAAGAAGCCCAAACACACCACCCCACAGAAAACCCAACAGCAACAAACAAACAAACAACAACAACAACAACAACAACAACAACCAAACCCAAACAAACAAAAAAACCCACTTAACTGAACTCACGGTTTTTGTTTTGTTTTGTTTTATCCTAACTGCAGTGAGTGACAGTGATTATTAACAATAATTAGAAGGTTATGATATTTTAAAAAAAATAACACTCGTATGATATAACAAGTATTTCTTAATCGTTCCTCTGTTTATGTTATTACTCTTCGTACTCAAACTGTTTTGTACTATTTGAAAATACTCTTCACTTTTTATCGGTAATTTGAACGCTGTGATTTAATTCATTATTTTCGTGTGTTCCATTGTGTTTAATTATTCAAGTGATGGCGACAAAGAACGAAACTGGATCAAACAGCGACAGACGCTCACGTTCCCATGGACGACTCGATAACCGACTTAATTATTACCTACTTGTTATAAATGATCACCGCTTGCGCAATGTTTACACCACGAACTGGTTCTATAGACCACATTTTATCACCAATTAGTGGAAACAGCAGGTTAATTTGCACCTTTCTTTGTGACGACTGAAGCCAGCGAGACTCGTCTTTGATCTTACACCACAGGTACGAGACGACCTTTGCGTCCAGTTCTCGTTAGCAGAACATGACAGAACAGAACAGAACTTTATCACACCAGGCAGTTAAGCAACGGCGTAAATTAAAGTTTGTTTTGTTTAACGACACCACTAGAGAACATTGATTAATTAATCATCGGCTATTGGATGTCAAACATTTGGTAATTCTAACTGAGGAAACCCGCTACATTTTTTTCTAATGCTGCAAGGGATCTTTTATATGCACTTTCCATCAGACAAAAAGCACATACCATGGCTTTTGATCAGTTGTGGTGCACTGGTTGGAACGAAAAAAAAACCCCAATCACCTTAATGGATCCACCGAGGTGGTTCGATCCTGCGACGCAAGCACAACAAGCGAGCACTCAACCGACTGAGCTAAATCCCCCCCCCCCCCCCCCCACACACACAGATAGGAAAGCACATATCATTTTGATATACCAGTCGTGGTGCACTGGCTGGAACGACAAATACACCAATGGGTCCACCGACGGGGATCGATCCCAGCCCGACCGCGCATCAAGCAAACTCTTTACCACTGGGCTATGTCATCGTTCTGGAACTCTACGTTACGAACACATCTAAAAACCATGGATTAAAGATTACAGTTATTGTTTGATAACCGATTTCAGTTTAATACCAATTTCTTTTAGGGCTTTAAAACTGAAAGAAAACCAATTGTCCAGCATTCATCCGCTGACCTCCAGACGGCGTCTGGGAGTTTCTGGTTACGAAGACGTCACGACACCACCCATGACGTTGACGTCTTCTCGAAACACGATGCTGTCGCCACTGTCAACGCGTAACTCGATTCTGTGTTTTCTTTAAATTTGTCAAACTACTTACGTATGGCACCACGTCAGAACTGAATCTGAAAACTGTCATGACGCTGTCTCGGTTCAATTGACCACTCGCTTGTGGACAGGGGATCCGCCCCTTGACCAGTCCGTGCCTAGGGACCGGATTACAGCGGTCACTAACTCTATTAGCGGACTCAGATACAGTGTCAGTATAACTCAGTATAATGAAATTAAAAACGTATAACACCACTGTCGGCTCGTTATGTAGTGATTGTGTCTCGAGGTATGTTTGCGGGTCTTCGCGGTCACTGGGCGAGAACAGAGAAAGCAGCTAGAGACATGGAGCTGACAGATGTCCGACTGGAAATAGACGAAACACGCAGACGTCCAGTTCAATTCAGATTTTCATCTATCAAAGCACGAACTTTGGAAACAACCTTCTTGGAATAATACAATTATGATCATTATACTGTTGCTTTCAAATGATCGTTCTTGTTTATGTTGCTTTCGTAGGATACTTTTATGATTTTGCCGTGTTTACCTTTTATCCCTTTCTTTATTCTTATTTTTGAACTGGAAAAGGGAAGCAATAAACAAGGGCCGCTGGGCACCACATGCTGTAGAGGGCAACCGAACTCGGTGGTGTCGTGGTTAAGCCATCGGACATGCGACTGGTAGGTACATGATTCGCAGCTCTGTACCGGCTCCCACCCAAACGATTAACGATTCAGTGGGTAGGTGTAAGCCCACTACACCCTCTTCTCTCTTACTAACAAATAACCCACATACGGCCCAGATAGCTCAGGTGTGTGCCCAGGACAGCGTGCTTGAACCTTAATTGGATATAAACAAGAACACAAGTTGAAATGAATGGATGGTATGATGAGCGACAGCCATACCCCCCCCCCCCCCCCCCCCCCCGCCCCCTCATTCGTTTTCCCAAGAAATGGTGTTCAGAAATGCCGCATTTGAACACCAAAAACTCAAACTTTTCTCGCAGAGCATTTTCCTATAACACGTTTAGGTCCTTCAGTCTCTCGGATGTACATCGCACTAACAGTGACCCTCCACGTTCAAATACTAGCACACACAACGGGCTCTAATAATTGTTATAGTAGTTACAAATGTTTACCAGCATTAACAAACATATATTTGATGCTGCTGCTATACGCACAACCCATTTGTCGCGTTAGCATTGGCATCAGAATCAACAAACCAGCTGCTGTTAGCTGTTTTTAAAATTTCACCTTTTTTTTCTAAATACCCATTGTGTAACATTGTTAATTCTCTCACGATTGTGACTTTCATTGACATCCTGGCCGTTACATATTCAAGCAGTCAGTTAGTCAGACACGGAGTCATGCAGACAGGAAACCAGTGAGACAGACAGTTACTCATTCCGTCATATCACCCTACATTTAAAACACACATACATACATACATACATACGTTCAGTATAAGACAAACCAAATTCACATACTTTTACAATATAAAAAGTTTGTTTTGTTTAACGATATTACTAAAACACACCGATTTATTAATCATCGGCTATTTGATGCCAAACATGTGGTAATTTTGACATATAGTCTTAGAGAGGAAACCCGCTATATTTTTCCATCGGTAACAAGGGATCTTTTACATGCACCATTCCACAGGCATGATAGCACATACCACAGCCTTTGATATACCAGTCATGGTGCACTGGCTGGAACGAGAAATAGCACAATGGGCCCACCGACGGGGATCGATCCCAAACCGACCGCGCATCAAGCTAGCGCTGTACCACTAGGCTACGTCCAGCCCCTTCACAATATAGAAATCCCGAACCGTTACCCATTGCCTATTGAGATGCTTACCATTTTAACAGCTGCTGTGAGTTTTATGTGAATCCTTATAGTGCTTATTACTTTACGTTTGCATTTTTCATTAAAAAAGAACTTAAGTTTAATAGTCTACAATTTTTCGTCGGTGTTTTCTTACACGATTTCACAATGAAATATTTATTGATATAGACTATTTATACCAATATAAATTTGTTAGCCACACAGTTATTCATTGGCAACCCTTTGAAGAGAAATAATTTATGAGAATGCTCTCCCGTGAACTCTCACAAAACAACGCGAGAACCTCTGGCGATGTAAGGGGAAATTACTCCAGTAAGATAAAACGTTTGTTCAGCGAAGCGTTTAACAGCCTGACTGTCATTAAATCCACCTGCCGTGAAGGGTCTTTGTTCATCTCTGCTCCAAATACGTGCTTCGCATTTCCTTCTCACAGATACGGATTAATAGATGCGTAAAACTCAGAGTGTGCGGTAAAATACCGATCGTATGCAATAATGCAATATACGTATTATAAGATACGAGTGAAAAGGGAGTAAGTCAATTATATAATAGTTCGTGTAGAATTTAAAAGGTTTTTACAGGTGACGTGCATGTAAGGTATTATTATATTAATTGGCGAAATTAGAAACAGTACCCACGGCAAACAATCATGCTGGAACATTCTCTAATCATGGAAAGAATGAATGGATGAATGGATGAATGAATGAATGAATGAATGAATAAATTAATTAATGTTTAACAATACCCCAACACACAAAACTAATGGAAAAATTACCCTTACCCGCATTCACAAGTATTAGTTACAACAAGTGTCTCCCAGAGTCATGGATAACATAGTATATGATGTATTGTTTCAAAACATCTTTTATTGCATAAACAACAATATAATTAAAACGAATCTGCCAACTTACTAAGCCCTCTTCTATATGTATACAATATAATAATGATACATTGCTAATGATCCATGAACTGAAGACAATATCTCGTACGTTCTGTAACAACAAAACCAAGAAGCTCACATAATTTAAATATTAGTATTGAAACTGAAAAATATTAAAATCCACAAATTACAAGACAACAAAGATACTCTCCGGTGTGTTCAAACATCAAACGAATTTTATCATTAAAAATAACCAAACACAAAAGGCTGCCATCCAAAATATATTTAAATTAAGTTTATTCATGTTGAACCCTTTAGTTAAAAATCAGCCCGAGTATTCCGTCGTTAGAAAGCTAAACGGACATACGGACAGTTGTAATCACTCTCTACTGATTATAACAGTCCGAACGTACGTCTAGCTCTCTAACGACAGAGTACTCGGGCTAATTATAAACGAGAGTACTAATTTAAGTAAGTTTATAATCAAGGCTTAAATAGTAAGATAAAATTATATATAATAGTATACATACCTATTGTGACAAGATTTAAAATTATTTTTAGTACTTAATTTTACATTAATTTTTATGATTACTCTTAATTAATTAGATGTGTATTTGTATATACATTGTAATGCATGTATGTGTGGGACACGTTGTGAAATGCAGTGGTAAAGCGCACGCTCGATGCGCGGTCGGTCCGTGATCGATTCCCGTCGGTTGGCCCATTTGGCTATTTCTCGTTCCAGCCAGTACCCCACGACTGGTATATCAAAGGCCGTGGTATGTACTACCCTGTCTGTGGGATGGTGCATATAAAAGAACCCTTGCTGCTAATCGAAAAGAGTAGCCCATGATGTGGCGACAGCGGGTTTCCTCTCTCAATATCTGTGTGGTCCATAACCATATGTCTGACGTCATATAACTGTAAATAAAATGTGCTGAGTGCGTCGTTACATAAAACATTTCTTTCTTTCTTTTTTTTCGTTGTGAAATGATTGGCAATTCGAATTAACACATTCGTATTCGCATTGTAATGGTCAATGCATTTTATCTCCATTGTTTATTAATTTATTTAGATTTGACTTTGGAGATTATCCTTTATGCACCATCAATGTGTAATTATTAACAGTGGTGCTTTAACAGGTCTGGGTGTCTGGTCTTAGTGCAAACACAATTAATAAATAATCAGTTAAATCCGATACCCGTTAATTGCTGATGTCGACAATATCGATTGCAAGCTGGTAAAGCACTTCAAGAGATTTTTTGTAACCAGCTCCTCTGTTTTAAGACAATTCTAAAGGAAATCTGACGCAATTCAAGTTTACCATGTACATAATAGGGTAACTTGACCAATATCATTTTCAAACAATGTACATTGCCCATCTGACTGTATATTGTGTTTTATCAATATTACCGTGAACAGACTTGTTTTTTGGGGTGGACATTGTGGAGCGAATATCACATTTTCTTCACATAAAAAACATTTGAAACAAAACCCCATCAACTTGTGATTGCAAACCGAACCTATATTTGAATACCACGCGCTGTCATGACTTTAAGCTTTGAGTTCTTTTATTCTGGTTTATTGTACAACGCGTCTCTCGCTATTCTGTCAATATTATAGCCCGACGTTAGGCGACAGTGGGCGACACATCTCACTGTAATTGGTGAAATATTGTACGATATGAAACATCTGAAGTACCCTTACTCGACGTTAACGAAGGTATTTGCCGAGGATGTAATAACATACGAGTTTTAGTAAACAGTACAACGCCCGGACGTTTTTTCCCCTCTGTTAGATGCATCCTATTTAATTACAGGGAGCAAGGTTTAACAGTTGTTGAATGTCCGTCTCATGAGCAATAAGGTTGTAGGGCCGATTCTCAATTCCTACCTCATTTCTCCATTTCTAAACAGTGTTTTACAATTACTATTAGTGAATATGAAAGCGATGTTTGCAGTCGTATACATAGAAATGTGCACACATATATATTACTGTTAATCCAACAGAGTAACCTATGTGGCGGCGAGTTTTTCTAACTCAACAAACAGCATGTGTAAATGGTTTTATGTTTGAAGTCTTATGGTTTTGTCAAACACAAAACTTCAGCTAACATTTATCTAATGGTTTTGTCCAAAACGGAAATGAGGCTAACATTTTTCTAATGGTTTTGTCCAACACGAAAATGCGGCTAACATTTATCTAATGGTTTTGTCCAACACGAAAATGCGGCTAACATTTATCTAATGGTTTTGTCCAACACAAAAATGCGGCTAACATTTTTCTAATTGTTTTGTCCAACACGAAAATGCGCTCACATTTTTTTATGGTTTTGTCCAACACGAAAATGCGGCTAACATTTATCTAATGTTTGAGTCCAACACGACTGCGGCTAACATTTTAATAACACGAGTAATCAAGACGCTAGTATATTCTTCATCCAATACATAACATGGGGCTGGACATAGCCCAGTGGTAAAGCGCTCGCTTGATGCGAGGTCGGTCTAAGATCGATCCTCGTCGGTGGACCCATTGGGCTATTTCTTCTTCCAGCCAGTGCTCCACAACTGGTGTAACAAAGACCGTTGTATGTACTATCCTGTCTGTGGGATGGTGCATATCAAAGATCTCTTGCTGCTAATCGAAAACGAGTAGCTCATGAAGTGGCGACAGCGGATTTCCTCTCTCAATATATGTGTGGTCCTTAACCATATGTCCGACGCCATATAACCGTAAATAAAATGTGTTGAGTGCGTCGTTAAATAAAACATTTCTTTCCTTCCAATACATAACATGGACGTTCATATATTACATATACAGTATTGTCTATAAGTAAAGTGCGCAATAGCGTTTACAAGTGTAGCAAGTACAGAGCCTGGATTAGTTATGTACCACTGTATAAATCAATTATAGGTAAATAAGTCACCTGGGAATGTAAATTGGATTCCTGACACTGGGCTTGTTTCATCCGTGAAATACCACGTAATATTGTTATTGTCGATAACAGTACAACTTTGAAACCAGTCTTCAGAAAGAAGGGCATTCGAAGGCAATTGGCCTCTAAACTTGACCTCCAATCCATTCATTCTTTCATTTCAACTTATTTCCGTGCTTAAATCCAATTAAGGTTCAAGTACGCTGTCCTGGGCACACACCTCTGGGCTGTCTGACAGTGGGTTAGTTGTTAGTGGTTAGTGAGAGAAAAGAGAGTGTAGTGGTCTTACACCTACTCATTGATTCGTGGAAACTCGTTCTGGGTGGGAGCCGGTAATGGGCTGCGAACCCAGCACCTACCAGCCTTATGTCCGATCGCTTAACCACGACATTACCGAGGCCGGTCCAAAACAACGTTTTACAGAGATTACGCCAGCGTCTGTATGATGGTGTAGTGGTTAAGCCATCGGGCATAATGCTGGTAGGTCCTAGGTTCGCATCTCGGCACCGGCTCCCACTCATGGAGCGACTCGATGGCTAGGTGTAAGACAACTGCACCGACTTATCTCTCATTAACCACTAACAATTAAATACTAACCCACTGTCTTGGAGACAGACAGTTCCAGATACCTGAGGTGTGTGCCCAGGACAGCGCGCTTGAACCGTAATTGAATATAAGCACGAAAATAAGTATGAACAACAACAATGAGATTGTAGCATGCTTTATTTCCCGTGTGATAACGATTTTAATAATGCATTTGTTATAAATCTGGTAAATCATACACACACATTTGTTACATTAATTGTTATAAGATCCCAATTATGCAACCCCCCCTCCAAAAAACCCCTCAAACCCCCCCCCCCAAAAAACCAACAAAAAAACCAAAACAAAAACCTAGTAGATTCTCTACTTTTTTTCCTATTTTCCCCGTCGTGTTGTATGTCCGTGATCGCAAAGGTCTACAGTTACCTGTGTTATTTTACACGACTACTCTCAATGTCACTAAGCCATAAGAATTAATGTCCCAAAGAGGTGTCATGTCGCAGCTGGTTGTCAGATCTTTATATACAATATAAGCGTGACATACGATATTTACTGGGCAGATTAGTGTGGACTGGACGGGTAATAAATATATTAATTACAGCTGAACATGTGGATACGAGAATCAGAACGTTGATCGGCTGTTGGCCGAGATCGCTCGTGTGACAGGTCATGGGATCGACATCTCTCAGTAGACCCGTTGTTTTAATAATGTCCAGTTCCATCCAGTGCTTAAGGATTAATTTATAATATGCTGTGGTATGTGGTGTTTTGTCTGCAGGGAATCGCAAGTCATAAATGAATAAATTTGAACGAGAAAACAGTTATCGGCGACGAAG
The DNA here is from genome assembly GCF_016097555.1 of Gigantopelta aegis. Taxonomy (NCBI): domain Eukaryota; kingdom Metazoa; phylum Mollusca; class Gastropoda; order Neomphalida; family Peltospiridae; genus Gigantopelta; species Gigantopelta aegis. Next base: position 85,079,630 of record NC_054704.1, on the reverse strand, counting down.
ACCGTATCTCTGCACAATGCAGAGTCGAATGGGTATTTAGCAAAGTAGTGATTGATTCCCATGGACCTCTATCTAGAGCCTCGTCTATAGGAGGACAGCCACTCCAGAGAAAGTCCTTTATTGGATATTGCATTCTTCTTGCTCTGTCATAAAGAGGACTGCCAATCCCATACCAGTTCACCACTTGAAAACTAGCACAGGACAGAGTTCAAGTGCAATAAATACAGCTGTGATGACCTTCTGATTAACCTTGCTGAGTAACAACCAATGTTGCTGATTAACAGCCTATATTGTCGATTTAAAGCTCATTTTGCTGAACTACGGCCTATGTTGCTGAATTACGACTTGTCCTATTGACTGACAGTCTATGTTGCTGATTAAGAACCTATATTGCTCATTTACCGTCTGTGTTGCTAACTATTTAACGACATTTCAGCATATAAAACTGAAACACCAGCTTCTGGGTGTTAAACGAAGATACGTATATTAAAAAAAAACCTTCTATTAAAATTTTAAATGTTGTAAGGCTATGTTGCTGATTAAGAGCTGGTTGTAGATTTGCCGTCTATGTTGTTTATGAACAAGGTGAGTTACAGCAGACGATTCTTCTCCTATACTAATGTTTTGGACAGACTTAAGTATAGGCAGGAAGAAATATATATAGAATACTATACGAGTTTTCGCTAGATATCATTTTTACGAAACGAGTGAACTTCCCAAGGTATCTGACCTCACTTTCGTTCGGTCAGATACCTTGGGAAGTTCACGAGTTTCGTAAAAATGATGTCTAGCGAAAACGAGTGTGGTATTTTATTTATTACCTACCTTCAAACAATTGAATATTTGTCATAAAAAATTGAAATTCCTGCATTTCGAATATGTAAACATTTTACACTGTGGCGGAATGATATCACAAGACTGTGCACTACAGTATGTCCCAAAGGTCGCCGCTTAACAAAATAGTTTGTTCTACTTCCGGTTTTTTTTAAATCCATATTTCGTCCCCAAACCAGTTCGCTACCTGTCTGGTCGTCCCAGTTTTACATATATACATGTATATTTTTATTACAGAAAAAAATGAATGAAATATATAGTAAAATTTGTGGAATGTTGACAACGTAATTTTTCATGAATAAAAAAAAAGTCCCGGTAGACTTACTGTCCAACCAATGAAAAGACGTACATCCGGTACGACCCTCGTGGTGCGTACCGTATTTGTACGACACCGCTATACGTTCCCCAGGTGGGTGATAACTTGTATTACTGTCCTTAGTGAAATAGAAGTCGATTCTTGAAAAAAATGCATGCTACTCGTTTCAAATTACTTAGAAATGTGTGTAAAAACACCGTAAGCTGTTTTCTGTGAGTCAAATTCACCATATTTCAGCAATGGCACACCAGGCCACGAGCTTATAGAAGTTTAAAGTGTAGTCAATGCTTTAGTTAATCTCGCTCATACCAATCACATACAGTTAAAGTGTGGACACATCTCTATAGTTCAGAGTCTGGACTTTACAGTTATATATACTAGTAAATCTGGGTCCAATTCACAAAATTCTCTTAACTTTGTTATCTCACAGTGCAATACAAAAAAGAAGAAGACTTGCATGGACTATGTCATGTTGCTTATGAGAGTTCTGTGAATTAGATCCCTAAAAGACAAAACAGATCAAAACATATTCCAAATCGCATAGATCTCTATACAAGACACGAGTCGTTTGGACAAAGTCGTCATTTTTCCCTGTTTCCTTTTTTTAATAACTGCCATTTCTTGGGATTATAAATCCAAACACGTACCATGACTGTTCCTAGAAGCGTGGGGGTAGGGGCGTTCACCTTCCTAAACATTATTCGAAACGGTGTCTGTCATTTTAGCTTTTTTCTCTACCTAGAGAAGACCCTATACCCTGTTTGTGTTCAATGCAGCCCCAGTTATTTTAATCTAAACTTGGCCCCGCGGGTCCAAATGATATTATACACAGATTCTGTAAAACCAACAATAAACAATACAGCCATGAAACCATTTACATGTATATTTATTACCTGGCTGACCACGTGTGTAGGTGTGTATGTGACAGGCGTCGGTCAACCCTTCACATCGTCTCTCATCTCCGACCAGGTAGATGAAGGTAAAACCGGACTTAACTTTTCAAAACGCTCACCTTCTCTTACAGCTGCCGCGGTGACATTTATACACGTTTAATTCCAGCACAGAGTCGGGTTTAACATGATCTGTCAGTTAATGGGGGTAAACTCCCGAGAACAACAGGAAACCCCCGTGCAGATTACTGAGATATTTTTATTGCTTCTTAATGTGGGAATCCATTTTGTTTTCATTATGTATAAGGCGATATAACACAGAAAAAAAAGCTTATGTGGTTGAGGTGTAATGTTCAGTAGTGAAGAATTTGACTAGAAACGAAAACCGAGATAAGAATAAATGCAGGTCAGCTAGAAATAGAAGGAAAAAAAAAATGTTTTATTTAACGACGCCACTAAAGCACATTGATTTTTTTATCTTATCATCGGCTATTGGACGTCAAACATATGGTTATTCTAACACTGTTTTTGTGTGTGGAGAAAACCAGTTGTCGCCACACATGCTACTCTTTTACGACAGGCAGCAGGGAATCTTTTATTTGCGCTTCCCACAGGCAGGATAGCACAAACCATGGCCTTTGTTGAACCAGTTATGGATCACTGGTCGGTGCAAGTGGTTTACACCTACCCACTGAGTCTTGCGGAGCACTCACTCAGGGTTTGGAGTCGGTATCTGGATTTAAAATCCCATGACTCGACTGGGATCCGAACCCAGAACCTACCAGCCTGTAGACCGATTGCCTAACCACGACGCCACCGATGCCGGTCAGCTAGAAATAGAAGTATAGCTTAGAATTATAGACCTAGTAATACAAGTACTATTATGTAGCAGCAGTAGTAGTTGTAGTTGTAGTGGTGGTGGATTTTGAATTAATAGTAGTACTAGTAATATTAGTAGTAGCAGTTATTGTAGTAGTAGTTATTGTAGTGGTAGTCATTGTAGTGGTAGTAGTGGTGGTTGTGGTGTTATTAATTGTAGTAGTAGTAACAGTAGTAGCAGTTATTGTAGTAGTAGTTATTGTAGATGTAGTAGCAGCAATTGTGGTGGTTCTTTTTGTAGTAGTAGTAGTAGTAGTAGTAGTAGTAGTAGTAGTAATAGTAGGAGCAGCAGCAGCAGCAGCAGCAGCAGTAGTAGTAGTAGTAGTAGTAGTAGTAGTAGTAGTAGTGGTGGTAGTAGTAGTAGTAGTAGTAGTAGTAATAGTAGGAGCAGCAGCAGCAGCAGCAGCAGTAGTAGTAGTAGTAGTAGTAGTAGTAGTAGTAGTAGTGGTAGTAGTAGTGATAGTAGTGATAGTTATTGTTGTTCTAGTACTATAGCAGTGTGTATGTGGTAGTAGTAGTAGTGGTAGTGGTAGTAGCAGTAGTAGTGGTAGTGGTAGTAGCAGTAGTAGTGGTGGTGGTGTTAGTAGTACTAGCAGTAATAATAATAATAATAATAATAATAATAATAATAGAAGTAGAAGTAGTAGTAATAGTAGATGTAGTAGTAGTTGTAGTAGAAGTAGTAGTGGTGGTAGTAGTAGTAGTACTAGTAGTACTAGTAGAAGTAGTAGTAGTTGTAGTAGAAGTAGTAGTAGTACTTGTAGTAGTAGTACTGCTGATGCTGCTCCAACTACTACTATTACTAGTATAGCAATGACCTTTTTGTGCACCGTCCCACAGACAAGACAGCACATACATTGAACGTCTGGCTAGAGTAAGATGTTGATGTACGTACATGTAATGTCTCCAGTCTCAGGTCAACGACAGCCACGCTGAGGACATCATACAATGGATGTTTCAGCCTCATGTTTTATGGAAGCGAAACAAAAACTTTATTACGTGCAATAAATGATTTACTTCTGCCCCCACATAACGGTTTACAGCGACTTCAAAGCGAGGGTGATGCATCACCTCTCACTGGTGGATGACTTCTGCTGGTGGGTTTGTTTTAAATGTGCTGTAAACCTGACACGACGGCTCATCGTGTGCTCTGTCCGTCCGTATGCCTGCCAGTCAGTCATGCACAGCACCAACGGTGACCTCATAGTCCCGCGTCAACGTCAGTCCAGAGATTCAGAGTGTACATTATAAATATTCATGATGTTTTGTGACAAAATACAGCAAACTGAAGAACACAGATGAATAGTAAAGAGGCTGTTTGTAAAAAGTACATAGATGACTGGATGGAAAGGTATATGGATGGATGGATGGATGGATGGATGTATGGACGGACAGACGGATATGCGGATGGATGGCTGGCTGGCTGGATGGAATGGATGAATGGATGTACGGACGGACGGACGGATATGTGGATAGATGGATGGATGGGTGTACGGACGGACGGACAGATAGGTGGGTAGATAGAAGGGTGTACGGACGGACAGACGGATAGGTGGATAGATCTATGGATGGATGGATGGATAGTCGGACAGACGGATGGACGGACGGACGGACGGACGGACGGATGATTGGATGGAAGTATGGGTGGACATTGGGTGAGTTGATTGTTTGGAGGGACGAATGGGGGTGGACTGTAAAATTAAATATCATCCATGGTATACCACCCGTGAACTGTGGAATATACACTATTACTTAACAATATGAAATTAGGATTATGTAAAACTGACTGAGCACATGATATTCCGTTGAGATCTAATTTAGTTATGATACAAGAACAATATAACACAATATAAGCTTGTTATTTTAAGCATATCAGTAATTGGAATCGATTTTAATTACAGGTTCATCATAACTATGATTTTTTTTTAAGACAGACAGACAAACAGATGAAATAAATGTTTATTAGTCTCACACTCATAAATTTAAAATATATTAATGTTTAAAAGCGTACACGAGCCACAAGTTTCCAACGAAAAATCAACATTGAATTGTAGTAGTGACTGGAGAAAGTGCTCCTACTGGCAGTAGCTAGTGGGAATTTCCCTATTAGCTCAGTTGGTAGAGCGCTGCCTCTCATACTGAGAGTCGATGGTTTGAATCCCCTCAGTTAACGTTGATTTTTCTGTTATAAATATAAAATATACATAAAATTGAAGTGTTTATAATACACATAAAATATATCAAAAATTGATATCCATTTCCATTGGAAATACGTGTTTGTGAAAATGTAATATGACTACGAGTTTTGTGAGTTTTAACCAAATATATCCTGCAATGTGTATAAAAACAATTTGACAGTGTGGTAAAACTGTACAAGAAATTCAATCCAAAAGTATGATTATTTTTATTTTAGCCAAGCGCGAAGTAACAAGAAAAAGTATCATAACATATGTGAACTGCAATATGTCCAAATAAATACTCTACCATTTGGAAAGTGCACAATTCTGCCAAAAAGGTTTGGATATTATTTTCCCATACAGCGCCGAGTACTGTCTGCTAGTGGGTGGCTGTGTTGAATGTTTGAGTGTACATCTAACACCGTGTATAACTTTGATATAGATATATACATCGGAAGCACGCGGCGATCGATCGTGCACAGATGGAGAGAAAGATTGTGGTAAACAGCTGGGAGATATGAAAGTGTAACGATCAGACTACACCCAGTCTGCGAGACACACTTGATTTCAGTCATTCTATACATTGTGCGTAGGCATGTTTTCATGTTGTTATAAACACTACAAGTGACATCCATATTCGTCGAACAAACAATCCACTATCCTCTCTCTCCTCCCCCGCAAATACAAAACATATTAAAAAAAATTATATATTAAATATATAATCCACTATCCTCCCCACCCACAAATAAAAAGTAAATAAATATATTTAAAGGGACATTCCTGAGTTTGCTGCAATTTTTAAGATGTTATGGACTAACAGAGACTTTTAACGATTGTAATTACATAAGAAATATATTTTTCTGCATAAAATATTAGTAGCTGTATATTAAACGTGTTTCTGATGGTTGTAATATTTGTAATAGGTTAAATTTCATTTTATTTCCTAAAATATAGTTTTTCGTACTTACGAAATTATTTGAAGACAAAATCCATTTTGGGTTTCTTACAAATATTAAGACGACCAGAAAAACATTGAATATACAGACACTGATATTCTAAACAAGAAGATATATTTAATATGTAAGTTTAATCGTAGAAATAATTTGTAAGTCGGAAACATCTTACAATGCAGCAAAGTCAGGAATGTCCCTTTAATAATAATAATAATAATAATAATAATAATAATAATAAATAAATCAATAATAATAATAATAATAATAATAATAATAATAATAATAATAAAAATAATAAAGCATACAAAAAAATCCCACGTAACATATTACAGCAAAGATAAAAATAACTCACCCCTAAAAGATTAAAACCCCCACAGCGCCAGTATCTCTAATAGATGAGTGCTGTGCTGGCACATACGTTACATATTTCAGTTTACATGGAACTATATTTTACGTACACGGCCCATATTGGTTGGAACGGAAAATAACCCAACAAATCCACCGAGCCAGTGACACACCGCTATTGTAAACACATTCATGCTTTTACGTGGGCTTTAGTTCAGTCGGTAGAACACTCGTCTGAGTTGCTTGCGTCGTGGTAAACACTGTCTTGTATGTGGAAAGGTGCATATAAAACATGCCTTGCTGCTAATAAAAAAATTTTTTAACGGGTTACCTCCGAAGACTATGTCAGAATGTTTGACATCCAATAGCTGATGATTGAAAATTCAATGTGCTTTAGTGGTATCGTCAAATAAAACAGACTAAAGATTTTATGCGACATATGTTGCGCAGTGATAAACCCACAAACACAAACTTGCATTTCGCATCAAGTTAATGTCCCGAGTGAAATAAGTTTCGCTTTTCAAGAGCTTTCGCAAACGTGTGCAAAATGCAAATTGTTTTTCTATGGACACTGATGTCTACAATTTTGGATGTATGTATAACAATATTATGATGTTCTGGTTCTACAAATAGTGTGTGTTGTAACCTTTAAACACACTGTTTAATTCCAATGTATCAGGTAAGTTTAATTTCTTTGAATGGTGAAGTATTTCGACTTTGTGCATGGACAAACAGCAAACGGTTATCACGGTTATAAACATTGATAAATAGCATCTATAATGGTTGTTTAGTAAACTCGTTTTGAGACTCAAATCATGAAACTTAGGTCACATTTCTTGTGTAAAATAATGAATTTACAATAATAGCGTAAACTGCAGTTAAGTAATCGTCGGATACTCTATTGTACAAACTGTCGGAATGTCTACGATCAACGCTCTATAGGGTGTATACTACCAAATCAAATCCCATAGACGACAATAGTAACATATGTGGCTAAAACTCCTACCTGCAGCGTATCAAACGCCACAAACGCCACGGATATAAATACTACCACTCTTCACCCTTAAAGTGAATCAGAAAATATTGTGGGTCAAGCTGCTCATTTCTGAGATAACGGGTAGCGTCTGTGACTACCCTAGTTCCGCACAAAATTTGAGTACTTTTTTTTACAGGTACCCCATACATGTTCCAAGCACAAGGCTACTTGACACAGTGATACTAGATGAAATAAAATTGCATACATTTTTTGTCCAGATGAAACTATATTTTTCTTTACAACCAACACACTCACATTTATCACCAATCACAGGACTTGTGATGTTCACTTCTCTATCAAAACTTGGGTGCACCTCGAACTTTGACCCACCCGGAAGTTATTTGGTTTATTACTACTTTTAGCTACGCAAATGAACTCAAAACCTGTTTCACATACCTATATCCATTAAAGGTTCAGGCATGTCTCCCTCGGGTCCGACCCCTGGCATGGCCAGCGGTTTGATCCAGGGGAGAAAGAAGCTGTTTGGGATAATGGGAAAATTAATGTCAAAAAAGGGAAGTGGGAGTTATTATTTTGGAGTGTCTTTTCTAAAAAGGTAGTTCAACGACATCCCAGCACGAATAATACATCGGCTATTGGGTTAAAAGGGTATTGTTATGGTAGTATTAACTTATAATATATTTACTATGACACATAACTTAGATCTTGCCAATATTAAACAATACAATTAATTATCTTTAACTATTTACGGCCCTAGAGGAAAGGTTGACGATTTTTAGCTACTTTATTTTGATTACTTATATTCTGCAGGTTATTTGGCAGTTTCAACGTTGTTCTATACACGTATATTTCTGACTTAAGAATCTCGATTAAGCATTAAGTAAACGACGAGTGGTAAATAACGAAATATACAATGTATAATCCGGAAAGTCAAGCGCACATTTGTGTACCGGTTTAGTACCGTTTAATAAGGATTTAATCGTCATTGAGGCCACTTATGATCAAAGCTATGATTAATTGTGTGTCGGTCGGCGTATCAATACACCCCCACCAGTGTTTGCTCTCTCCCCGTTTCACCTGTCAGCAGCAAGCGACCATGTTTGATCAGCAGGCAATGGACGACTTCTGGTCCCAAAAGTGTCGGCGTGGAGACAAACCATGTTTGACTGGAAGCAAACACTTGTTTGTAAGAACTGGGGTCTCTGTAGCGAGGCGTATTGTAGCTAGAAATCCTTGTTCTACACTTGAAGATGAAGAATACGCGAAGCACGTGACATTCAAGTATAACACATTAAAGATGAAAGAAAAATGTTTTTGTGTTCTTTATCGCAATGGCGTTTCGCCTGGGTTTGTTTTTTAATTCTAACTTTAAACTGCTGACCTTCATTAACTTTGGCTCATTGACAAAAAATGAGCACTTTAGATTTGGTCTCTCTATTCGAAGATGGGTAGCTACTTTTTACAATAATGCTGCATCATATATTCTACAAAACGGACATCTCTCGGAACCTTTTAATATCGAAAGAGGTTATAGACAAGGAGATCTTCTATCGCCATATTTATTTATTATTTGCGTAGACATTCTTGGAATTTTAATCCGAAATAATCCTAATATTAATGAAATCGGCGGAGTAGAATATAAAATTGGACAATTTGCAGACGACACACAGTTTTACTTGGGTGGTTCTCGCAAATCTTTGATATGGGCTCTTCAAGTGTTGGATTTATTTAGAAATATAACAGGTCTAAGAATTAACAGAGATAAAACCCCAAACTATTGGATTAGGTCCCCTTGCAAACACCATGGCAGAAATGTACAAATAATTCAGTCTCGATTGGTGCGAATCGAATTTCAATATTTTTGGAATAATACTAGATACAAATTTTGAAAATATTTGGGAAATAAATTTTAATGACAAAATTTGCAAAATACAATCCTTATTGAATTCCTGGCGTGGAAAAATGTACAACAATTTCTGGAATTTCTGACGATTAAACACTTGCTCTTTCAAAACTAATTCATATTTTTGTTTACAAATTTACCACATCCACCATCTGAATGCATTACTAAGTTAAATCGCAGTGTTCTCGCTGCTCCATTTAAGCGGGGCGCCCCGCCCCGCTATTCCATTTTGCCGCCCTCCTTTCACGTTCCCCGCCCTCCTTTCACGTTCCCCGCCCTCCTTTCACGTTCCCCGCCCTCCTTTATTTTTGAGCGCCCCTCTTTATTTTCCAGTACCTATCTCCGCTATTTCCAAATGCACACTTTTTTCCACACAAAAAACAACGATCAGTCTGCATTCGATTATCGAATTATTTTTTCTTTTATATGGAATGATGGCCCGGACAGAAGTGAAAGATCAGTTATCATTAACAATTATAAAGATGTTGGACTAAGACTGACTGACGTATCTACTTTTGTTAAATCTATAAAGGTGTCCTGACTTACACGTTATTTTCTCAGCGACTGTAAATAGAAATTGTTTCTTGACAAATATGTAGAAAAAACTCATTTATCCAAACTTGGTACTAATTTTAGAGAAAATTAAAGATAAGATTAAAAAAAACACAACAATTTTTGGATAGACGTATTGGAAGCTTGGACAGAATTAGGACAAAATATACAAATTGAGACTTATGAGCAAATAATCGATAAGCCGTTATGATATAATGGTTACTTTAAAAACAAAGCACTGTTTATTAAACAATGGTATAATAAAATTACTATATATAGTCGAGACATTCTCTCAGAAACGGAACACATTATTCCTTTTATAGACTTAAAGGAAAAATATAATATCGGTGGGACGTTTTTAGACCATGAAACATTGATACACAATATACCTGAAAATTGGAAAGACATTATTAATAAAATACCCGAAAAAATACTTTTATGCGAGTCATAAGTAAAACAAATAAAGATTGTGGTTTATTTACTAATATTCTTTCTACAAACAGTCGTGCCAACAACGCAAACTCGCTGGTCCACAATTTTGGAAAATAACACCCAGTCTGTGTACCCAACTATTATCACTAATTGATTTTCAATAAAAATTCTATAGCTATTTGTATAAAATTGCATTACGCGATGATGCATTATATACTTTTTTTAAAACTCGATAAAGAAACTATAGGACATTTATTCGCAAAATGTCCAAATGTAAAACTGATTTGGAAGGATTTGGAAAAAATGGATTTTTAACACTACAGAATTTTTTTAATTATCAAATGAAAATGTTTGGTATACAGAGAGGACAGTTTATTACTGTATTTCTTGTTTTACCTTTGTTGTTGTTTCTTGTATATTGCTGAACAAATTTAGAATTATTATTGTTTGTAAGCTACTTGTATATGTACATGTATATATGTTTTTATACCAATACACACACACACAAAAAAAGAAGTAAAAAAAAAGAAAAAAAAAAAAAAAAAAAAAAAAAAAAAAAAAATATATATATATATATATATATATATAATATATATATAAAACTTTGATTCATTCAATTAGTTGAGCCAGTCTTTCAGCTCTGACCAACCGTCTTTAAGCCATCGGACATAAGGCTGGTTGGTACTAGGTTCGAAGCCCGGTACCGGCTCCTACCCAGAGTGTATTTTAACGAATCACAACACCCTTTTCACTCTCAGTAACCACTAACAACTAACAATTAACTCACTATCCTGGACAGCCAGCCCAGATAGCTGAAGGGTGTGCCCAGGACATCGTGCTTGAATCTAAATTGGATATAAACACGAAAATAAGTTGAAAAAAAGAATGGCTCTGACCAGGTTCTCTTAATATGTTGTCCTTTGATTTATTTTAAATTTCATGTCTAGATCTGTAGCTTTTTGTTATTCAGTGATATATGAATTAAACAATAATAATAGCCATTGTTATATATTAATAACAGGGCGAGGCGTAGCCCAGTGGTAAAGCACTCGCTTGATGCGCGGTCAGTTTAGGATCGATCCCCACCGGTGGGCCCATTGGACTATATTTCTCGTTCAAGCCAGTACACCACGACTGGTACACCAAAGGCCGTGGTATGTGCTGTCGTGTCTGTGGGGTGACCCCTTGCTACTAATAGAAAAAATGTAGCGGGTTTCCTTTCTAAGACAAATTACCAAATGTTTGACATCTAATAACGCTGATTAATAAATCAATGTGTTCCAATGGTGTCGTTAAATAAAACAAAACAAACAAACACATATTGATAACACAACTCCAACTGTAATATTGAAATGTAGTTCAGTATTATTACTGTAATACCTCGTCCGCTTGGCCGCGTACGCTTACACAATGCACCTATGTCATTTGTATTACGGGCGTACTCCGTCACTTCCGATACCTCACCTCAAAGCGTGCCTCGGTAGGTAGAGGAGAAATTAAAATCGGAGTACGACGACTGGATACAAAACGCCAGAGTAGGAAGCTGGGACGGAAAGGCGCGTTTGTTTAACATCATACCAATACTTAGTTTGTTAGGTGTTACAGGTGTCACAAGGCGTGAAATATGAGACAGGAACTCTGCTAATACAAGTCAGGGTATCTGTTTTTAGATGCTAGTATCCGGTATTCTAACCTCGCCAAAAGTAAACTGCTGACTCGCTTTTTTTTTAGTTAAAAGTTTGTTTTATTTAACGACACCACTAGAGCACATTGATTTATTAATCATCGGCTAAGGGATGTCAAACATTTGGTAATGTTGACACATAGTCTTAGAGAGGAAACCCGCTACATTTTCTCATTAGTAGGATGGGATATTTTATACCATCCCACAGTCAGGGTAGCACATATCACGGCCTTTGATATATCTGTCGTGGTGCACTGGCTGGAACGAGAAATAGACCAATGGGTCCACCGACGGGGATCGATCTCAGGCGAAAAAAACTACAAATTGGTTATTTCCAAGCAACTATAAAACAAAACATATTTATATTTTATCACTGGTTTTGTGGACGTCGCCTGGACTGTACCCATAAGCGTACGAGACAGGGGGAAGGGGCAACTGACCTCCTCCCTCCCCTTTCCTAGTGCTGGAGCAAAACCTCAAATTCGGGCAAAAATTATAGAGATATACTCTATATAGCTGTTTTGTAGTAATGCTAATATGAATAAATTTTGTTGTCCAGATTCGGGCATTTTCGTTTAATTCGGACAAAAGCCAGCCTGCTCCCCCCTCTCCCCCTATAACATGGGAGCCCGTACGCCTTTGACTGTAGCTCGCCTAAACTAAATGGAGTAGTGGAAAACAAAATAAACCAACTAACTAACTAACTAACTATCTAAATAAATAAATAAATCACAACCAAACAAAAAATATATAATAAAAAAAAAAAAAAAAAACCCACTCCAGAAGAACCAGAAGACAGACAATAATATAGGGTAATTTGGAGCTAAACAAAAATGACACTTCTAAATTAAAATATTGTTCATATCTTTGGGTTAGCAACTGTCCCTTGTTGCCTTCTAGGTTCGGTCATATCTCAGCTTTGTACAGATCTCACTTCAACCCTTTCTTGTACAAAGATATCAATTTCAATATGACAGTTCCCGTTTTTGGTTGCAGTAGTAATTATTATTTATATATACATTCCACACCATTAGTGATGTGATAGTAATTGCAGAATCCACTCAGCAAATATGAAATTAGAAAGAGAATACGAAAATAAAACCGTTACAATTATACCAAGTGCCGTTTGATGTTCAATCAAAGGTGTTTTCGTGGCATGTTGATGTGCACTGACTTTTCTGTGACATCTTCCATTGTGTCGGGCAAGCTTCGAGAAGCAAGGGGATAAAGCCTCAAACGACCCGGCCAGATTCACGAGATTGGCACATAATCGTCTGGAACAACACGCAAAAACAGATATGCACTGTGCCTTGTCAATAAGGATGAAACCGATCCTCCTATATTGTCACTTATGTTTACATATGTCTGAAGTAGGGTTTTCACTAACGGGTTTAAAGGCAAAAGCGCAGGTTCATTTAGCTTAGCGCGGGGCTGCAGTCGCTCTTGTGGGGAAACACTAATCTGATAAAAGTAGGAATTCTCGTAAGACCATGTTGACGTTCCTTGATGGCGGAATGCCTCATTCATGGTGTTGCCGAGAAGTAGAAAATCTAGTACATTAAGCTGTGGAGATTACGCTATTTCAGAGAGACAGAGCGTTCGATACACGCTATCGGTATAGTTATTAACTCAGTGGTATGATATCCACTGGGAGGTGGTCACGTCGATTTCACTCAGTACACATTTCAGCGAGTTTACCGTCGAAATAACTGATTTTTTTTTTTTTTTTTTTTTTGGGGGGGGGGGGGGCGGGACGTAGCCCAGTGGTAAAGCGTTCAGCTGAGGCGCCGTTGGTCTAGGATCGATCCTCGTCTGTGGGCCCTTTGGGCAATTTCTTGTTCCAGTGAGTGCACCACAACTGGTATATCAAATGTCGTGGTATGTGCTATCTTGTGTTACTAATCATACTGATGCAAAGATGTGCAATGCGCAACATTGTCTTATGAAATGTAATCACAAAAGACACGTTTCGTTAATAGAGAAAAGAACACGATAGTTGGCTACAGATAATGTCACCAGTACATGACCACGGTGGGACCGACAACGGATATTCTGGTGTAGGTCCCACACAGTGATGACTATACTGACCACTTTCCAAAGCGCCATAGTTAATGTCATATATTTAGTTTTATGCGAGTTTACTGCATGTTTTAAAATTTACTCTGGTAGAGAAATGTTTAAAAAAAAAAAAAAAATATCTAACGATGTACTCAACACATTTTATTTACGGTTATATGACGTCGGACATATGGTTAATGACCACACAGATATTGAGAGAGGAAACCCCTGCCACGGCCTTTGTCACACTCGTTGTGGAGCACTGGCTGGAACTAAAAATATCCCAATGGGCCCATCGACGAGAATCGATCCTAGATCCTAGATCGATCGCGCATCAGTCGAGCATTGTACCTCTGAGCTACGTCCCGCCCCAATCTGGCAGGGAGTAAATCGCATTGGTCTGTTGTACATTATAAGCTTAATGCGTCCTGTATGCATGGAATAGACATTCCATTTTTAATATCCATGTATTGTGGTTATAAAATACTGAAGTTTCAAGACTTTAGTAAAGTATTCATACCATCTGGGGCGGGACGTACTTCAATGGTAAAACGCTCGCTTGATGCGCGGTCGATATTGTGATCGATCTACGTCGGTGGGCCCATTGGGCTATTTCTCGTTCCAGCCAATGCATCACGACTAGTATATCAAAAGCCGTGGTATGTGCTATCCTGCCTGTGGGGTGGTGCATGTAAAAGATCCCTTGCTGCATTAGGAAAAATGTAGCGGGTTTCCTACGAGTCAGAATTACCAAATGTTTGACATCCAGTGGTCAATGATTAATAAATCAATGTGTTCTACTGGTGTCGTTAAACAAAACAAACTTTTAATTAATTAATCAATGTGCTCTAATGGAGTTGTTAAACAAAACCAACTTTACCATACAATTTTTCTGGGCACGACTTTATAAAACGTCTAGACTCGACGTTAAAGCATAAACAGACACTGGCCATGGTGTACAGATTTAGGCCACGCCAGGAGTATTGACTTTTGTGGAATTTAAATCACAGGTACTGTAGTGCATTTTCCACAGGAACAAATAACCCCCAGGGATCAGTTATAGTAGGTGTCGGCAATATCAACAGTTTGTTTTTTATTTGACCATGGTAACCAAACTCTAAATGTATTACATTATTATTCAGGGTTTACAATATTTCAGCTGAACAAATAGAACTCTTTAAATCTCCACGAACTAAATCATTGTCATAGGTGGTCTGCAATTTGAATATTTGCTGTCAATTTCAATTTAGGTGGATTATGATTATTTAAGAAACTTTTCTTATGTAATGTCATTCCCAATTTATTACTACATCTATTGAAATTGGCGGCAGCTCTCTGTTGAAGTCACACGGAATTCTCACCAGGTAAGAACCAATTTTACCTTCTTAAAACTGACCCTTTATCCATTAAGTTCGTAGACGCATGTCAGAGATTGGAAAGTTCTCCTCTGAAAGGTTTTAGCCCGGGAAGTGAGAACGTGAAGTCATTTGTCGCCTGGATAAGACGTCAATGGCCTCGGTAAAGCCAAGGCAGGTCGATTGTCCCGGCAAATGAAATCCATGACTTGTTCAATGGGTGGTGCTATTTGCCATCAGCGTACTGGTCACAAGTGTTTTGGGTATTAGGGAAGAGATTTGTAGCTTGTTAGGAAATATGAATCAGCCGTGTGCGTGCCGCTGCGATACAGAGAGGGTTTAGTGTCCGACATGCGGAGAGAGAGACACACACACACACACAGGCAGGGATAGAGGCAGAATGTAGCTCGTCGTTTGAGACATCCTTTCCGTTGATCCACGTGCAAACGAAATGCCAGGATAAGAATTCTTCACCATTGTCGAAACCTCACTACACAGACATTTTTGGAATACAAATATCTATTATAAACACAGAGGCACACGAGAAGGAAATACCAGG
The DNA here is from genome assembly GCF_016097555.1 of Gigantopelta aegis. Taxonomy (NCBI): domain Eukaryota; kingdom Metazoa; phylum Mollusca; class Gastropoda; order Neomphalida; family Peltospiridae; genus Gigantopelta; species Gigantopelta aegis. The sequence continues at coordinate 85,063,696 of NC_054704.1, read as the reverse complement.
AAATAACAACTATAGGTTCATGTATGATGTTTATTATAAATTATTAACGGTCAGATATTCAATATTAAAAAGGTACTCTTTATATTTATCAATAACATATCGATAAATTTAATGAGAACATTTTTAATCTGAAAGTTTGCAGAACATAGCATGTCGTACGTTTGCTTTGTTATTGATAACGGTATTGTTGTTTATAGTGAGGTGAAAGTACAAACACTTGCTTTAATTGCCGCGAATAAACTGAAACAGTAACAAAACACAGTATTCCCACTGACTAAAAACAGGATAGCAGTGTCAGTCATCCCTCTTCCACACACACACATACCAAGAAGCAACTTTGCATGTACCGTTTGCTTAATATTCATAATATTATGGAATGTATGAGTTCCAAATTTATTAAAAAGAATGACTACATGAAATGTTTTGCGACTTACTTTACACATGCAATACATGTTTGTTGTTGTTGTTTTTTATAATCTCAACATTTGCCAGTCACTATTCACTCATTCTCTTATCCTAACTTGTATGTATTCCGGCTTTGACTAACATAAAGCAGGATTGAATGAAAACGTTATAAAGGTGAAACGCGCACTAGATCACAGTACTGTAAACGTATTTCCTGTTCCCGCCGTTACAATTACTATGTTCGGCGATTTGTCTCTGCCAGAAGGTCGATCCCTTCGTCTGTCAGTGTCAGGCGGACGAAGTGTGGGATTATCCAGTCGAACAGCATACATCACTGTCTTCCCACTCTTACCTGGTGCGTACTGTCATACTGCGCCCGCTTGGCCGCGTACGCTTACACAATGCACCTATGTCATTTGTCTCACGGGCGTACTCCGTCACTTCCGATACCTCACCTCAAAGCGTGCGTCGGTCGGTAGAGGAGAAATTAAAATCCGAGTATTACGACTGGATACAAAACGCCAGAGTAGGAAGCTGGGACGGAAAGGAGTGTTTGTTTAACATCATACGAACACTTAGTTTGTTATTAGATGTTACAGGTGTAATTGGGACTCAAGGCGTAGAGTATGAAATAGAAAATCAGGGTTTCGTTTTTAAATGCTAATTAAAAAAAAATAAGGTTAGATCCTAACCTCGCCAAAAGTAGAGCCCTCGAATTCCGTTTATTATATACATTAATTCAATTGATAACATAACACAGTTGATTAAACTATGCACATTTCTGGTTAATGCTACCAAATACAGGGCCCAATTTCACAAAACATTGTAAGCCTAGTTTTGCACGTGAACGTAAATTTATGACAAAAACACAATTCTTATTACAATTATAATATAATAAATACGGTTAGAAGTAGATACATTTTATTTTATTTTATTTTGTCCTTAAGATGCCCCATATTCCATAATGATATAATTTTCAGTGTGAAATGGATGTCAAACACGTGTATACGTACGTCCGCTATAACTGATAGTCGCAGATGTAAACTTACAATGCTTTGCGAAATTGGCTCCTGAACAGATCACCCAATAAAAAAGCAACATCGACATCGATTAGTATGTGACGTACACATTAAACTGAAACTGATTATGCTGTGACACATAAATCAACTACAAGCATTAGGGCCGTAAATAATTTTTAGTTGGAAAAGACGTCTACGTTTATTTTTGGATATATGTAAAATACATTGTTTACTACATTGGTGTTCGTTAGATACCATTTATCTTACAACTCGTTGTTTAAAGACGTATTAACTCACTTTTGCTCGTTACACACATTTTGAAACAACTCTTTGTAATATAAATTGTATCTAACAGCGCCTCGTGTAGTATTTAATACAAACTAATAAAACAAAGCATGAAGTCAAGTCAAATTTGTTAGCTTGCACTACAGGTACATGTCTGGTAGATTCATGTACAATACCCATATAGTTAAATCATTTAATAGATTTGAACATTATCTATTTAATCCAATTAAATATATACCCTGAAACGATAATTAAAGATCTGATAATATACACAAGTACTCGTGTGCACGCTGTGAACTAAATCAAAATGCTACATGTCTATGACAATATTATCGTCATTCAATAACCAAAATGTCAAACCCAAATACGTTTATCACACACACAAAAATCATTCACCCCACTGCGTCACAAAGAGTGGTGTTTTGGCTGACAGATTTACTGAACAAACCTCACGGAAAGAACCCATGAGAATAGCTACCCGGGTAGGAAACGTACCCCGAAGCAGACACAAGATGAAGCGATTACCTCTTGGCTTGTGACAAACTTGCTTTGTCTTTATTAAATCCCCAACATCAAACAGACACATTTATGCTCGGTCTAAACCGAACAGGGCCGGTGAAGACCGCCTGGCAGATTTATACTAGGTGCGTGTCGCGAGGGTTGTGCCCACCACCCCCGGGTGTAGCGGCAGTGAAGGGATTAACGTGTTCAAGATTAATGAGGCGTCGTCCCCTGGCCCCGGGCTCGTACAACAAGAGGTTAAGAGGGATGAGGTCCCATAAAACATAGGTTTGAGTGGGATTACCATTTCTGGAAACCGTCAAAGCAGGATTCAGTGATAAATGATACCGAAATGTTAATTGCATCATGTACTGCTTATTAATTAACACCTGTTTAGAATTAGTACTGGGTTAAGAAATTGTCTACAATATTACTATAAAATTTCTATTTAAAAGTCTGTTTGCGTCAAAATAGAACCAATGAATTCCCGTGTAACTCTATACTGAATGATGCTTAAAGAGACAGTCCTGAGTTTATAACCATTTTAAAATGTTTCCGACCAAAAGAGCTTTTTCAATGATGTAACATACAAATTAAATACATTTTCCAATTTAGAAAATCACTGTCTGTATTTACAAGGTGTTTGTTGTTGTCCTAATGCTTGTAGTAACCAAAACTGGATTTTTCTCCCAATAATTTCGTTCGTACGAAAAAAATATATATCACGAATTAAAGTAAACACTGAGTGCTACAAACATTAGTATACGACCGCAAACATATTCAATATACAGCCACTGGTATTCTAAACAAGAATATGCATTTAGTATGTAATAGTAGTCGCCAACAAAGGTCTGTTATCGCAAACATCTCACAATGGCTGCAAACTCAGGACAGTCCCTTTAAACTCACATAAAACAATATTATTACGTTTTAGGCCCGTAACAATTCTCATAACATTTTTGTTTACAAAACATTTATATGTAAATAATAAAATTACCATCAAATTATATAGACTAAATCTCATTTCTAATACAGGGGTAAACAAAATGCTAGATCAGCCAAGGTATGCAGTTTCACCTGCATTATTACTAAAGTAATCGATAATGCGCTGCGCAGGGGTTAAAGGAATACTTGCGCTCATTTTACCTTTTCTGTTCCACTAGTTGTCTCCATACGTATATCAAAAATAATCTTTAACCTGTGTAATTTGATGGTAATTAAAAAACAAAAATTACACTGATTTTTTTCCAGAAATGTTATTGGAGTTGGTATTGGTTTAACAATTAATACTATGTTTGTATATCAATGTTAGCTTTTTTCATTATAGTTACATATCAGTTGATCGATTCCCTTTTGACGCAAACAGACTATACAGTTATTTTTTCAATATTCCGTTTTCTAAAAATATTTTTCAAAAGTTAAAGTTAATCGTTTTACTTTAACCACTAGAGCACATTGATTAAATAATCATCGACTATTGGATGTCAAATGTTTGGTAATTGTGACTCATATTCATCAAACGAAACCCACTACATTTTTTCCATTAGGGCAAAGGATTTTTATATACGCCATCCCACAGACAGGCTACCACGGCCTTTGATATACCAGTTGCGGTGCAGTCAATGGAACAAGAATAGCCCAATTGGTCCAGCGACAGGGATCGATCCTAGACCAACCGCGCATCAGGCGATCTCTTTACCACTGAGCTACGTCCCGCCCCTACGATAGGGATATGCACTAATATGATACGTCCATAATAAGCGCTCAAATATAGACCCCAAAATAACACAAAACGTTAACAGACTGACATAAAACACATTGGAGTGTCTGACACTATATAACAAGGAGTGACACTGACTCATCTGCATAATTCTCTGTCCAGAACATTTCCTCATATTACCAGTCGTCTGCGTTACATACGGCTCGCGTTCCGTTTGACCATTGTCTGAGCCGGACGAATCGGTCAGAATTAGTCTGGAGCGCTCGCTCGGACTCGAGTGGCAGATTTATTTGTAGCCCTTGGTGCTCGGACCTGAAGGATACAAGCTATGAAGAGATCAACTCTCGTTTAATTAATGAGGCGTCCTGGTTTGTCCCCGGGCAGATGGACCAATCTGGTCGTCTCACAGAAGACTCATCCAAGTGGGAACGCAACCATAATTTATCAATAGTGATACAGTATCATGGTCGTCGTATTGGCTTAATTAAAACATATCTTTCACATAAAACCACGCTGCCTGCTATCGGTTTAGTGGTCTGGTGGCAAGGAATGCGACATAAAGATCGAAAAATAAATAAATAAAATGCAATAAAATAGTTTATAAATATTAATAAGATATGACTGTGAGGCGAGCAGGTGACAATACAAGGCAGACAATCGGAACGACGGAGGGACGGACAAAAAGTCGTGTGGAAATCAGGATAGTATTTTAGTAATAAATATGTTATGTTCAGTAATGCATTTTTAAATCTAAACGAATTATCAAGACACATGTTAACATGTTGGGACGCTCTGTTTTCAAACATATTTTAATCATTGTATTTGTTTAATGTGGTTGGAATGTGGTGGTTTTAAGTACTACTAAATGAATTATTGAAATATTCATGACTGCAATTTAAATGTGTGTTCCAAGAATGTTTTCGATCAAAACATATCACATGATTCAGTTTATGGAGAAAGCTAAAACGTGATATCGTCTTTGATAATTTTAGTTCGAATGATTTGGACAATATTTCTATGGTCTTCGGGAAGCCAATAATTGTTAATATGAAAATAAGCACTTTAATTCGTCAGCGACCAGTATTTGATTACATATCGAGGATACGAAATCCATTTGACAAATATGTGCTCCTCGGTAACCCGATGAACGAATGTCAACACCTCAAGCCCAGGTGTCCGTCTGTGACGACATTTTATTGGAGACAACTCCATGATTCATCCAGCAGGTCATTTCACTTTCTACATGATGTTTCTGTCCGGCATTTGAGCGTCATGCGCAAGGGTCGTTTAATATGCAGCGCCACCACAAGGGGGCATCACTGAGGGATAACTTGCACCGCCACCTACAGTCGACGTAGAGGAACTGCTCCGCACTCCTAGCGAGGGCTTTAGTTAAGTGTTTTATTGGTGTTAATGTCCCTCTTTAACCGTCCAATTGCTTTTGTCAGCCACACAGCGGCGCGGCTGGAGTCCTTCACATTACCCTAACAAAACACTCGAAAAACCATTATTTATAGTGCCACTGCAATAAAGTGATAAGTATATCTAACTTCTAATTTAAATAATTCCACGGCTGGAGCGGCCTATTATTAAATTGTCACGGCATCAGTCGATTTGACAAATGTCTAAATAAAGTTAAATCTGCAGATACTTAAAACGCACTTTGGCACGTCACACCGTATTGCGTGTATGGTTGTTAAATAACTTTCAGTTTATTGCAGTCATCAGCTGAGAGTGACGAGTCCGTCATAACTGAACACAACAGAGAGGAATGATGGTTTAATCATATCCCAGCACAGATTAGTGTATAACATCTAGCTTAGTCGGTAGACCGCACGGCTGAGGTGCTAGTGTCGGAGGATCGAACCTTATCGGCGGACCCATTCTCTGGTAGGGTTTTCACCATCTCACCCAGTGCCTCACGATTGGTGGTATATCAAAGGCCGTAGTATGTGTTGTGCTATATGTTGGAAAGTGCTTATAAAAGATCCCATGCTGCTAGTGGAGACAATGTAGCAGGTTTCCTATGATGACTACGTATCAAAATTACCAAATGTCCAAACATCCAGTAATCGATGATTAATGAATTAATCAATCAGTGTGCTCTAGTGGTGTCTTTGAACAAAACAACCTATAACATTTTTTTTTTTATCTAAGGTAAGAAAAGGAAACCATGCTACCTCCACACAGGTTACTCCTATCGAATAATAGCAAGGGGTATTTTATGTGCGATTTCCCACGGACAGGACAGTGCTCACCCTCTCATCTGGTAAACCACTCATAAGACCCTAGTCAGGACGTAAAACATACAGTGCGTTTATCAAAGAACATGGATCATATGACCCATCACATCTCTGGTGAGACACTGACATCCTATATCTTCTAAGTGAAAAAGAAATTCCTCTTCTTATCAACTAATGCATATAAAGTTTGTTTTCTTTACTTCACTAGAGCACATTAATTAATAACTGATTATTGATATGAATGAATGAATGAATGAATGAATAAATGAATGAATGAATGTTTAACGATACCCAGGAACGAAAAATACATCAGCTATTGGGTGTTAAACTATGGTAAATGTAAAAACATAAGTGTGATTATTGGAAGTCAGACATTTGGCCATTCTGACTCGTAGAGGAAACCCGCTACATTTCTTTATTTGCAGCAATGGGCCAAATAATTAATTTGGGTGAACCTTGGGTGTAACCATGAATATTCGTATGATCATCGGTGCATTGTACATTGTGGCTAACTGTCGACGTCAACATCACAATATACTTGGTTATAAGAAATAGGGGATATTTCATGTTTTTGTTAAATATGATTTATATCTCATGGAGTGAAGTTTGCAATCATATCTCACGAGTCGCGCTTTCGCGACAAGTGTCTTATGATTGCAAACTTCACGAGATGAGTTATAAATCATAATTGACAAAAAACATGAAATTTTCTATTTACAGTGTATTATATAACTTTTGGCAATTTACCTTTATTTTTAAAATGACAACAGCAAAATAGTTCTGGCTTTCTTACAGTGATGATAACACTTTCTACAGTGACGATAACACAGCTTAGTGTGAAATAGTGAAATTTTCACTTTAAAATCTGTTATCGTCACTGAGTGACTGATCACACTTTTATTTCACTGATATTTTCAGATATTTCACTGCATGTTATATAATTTAAAAACCCTATATCTGACGGGATTTTAAACAAATATAAACATGTTAATGTTATTTTTGTTTGGTACTCGGCTACATATTTGAGTTTCATTTGAACATATTCTTACCAAAATGTGCGCACCACTTTGTGTAGGGATGATGTAGGTATAAAATATACTTTGCACATTTATGTATAAATATATAACTTTGGATATCTTAACGAGTTTTGGCGGGTTTTTTTTTTTTTACTTTAACGCTAATAAATTGCGGATGCTCCAAATCATTATGAAATGACTTAATTTCCTGCACGAAGCCGTGAAACACGTTTTCATTCACAGATTTGCAATGATTGTAATCAAGTTGTCATTGGATCTGAAGCTTTCTTTCAAATTAACCTTTAAATAAAAGGAAACTGTCAGTTCAGTTTGATCATATTTTAATAATATTACTTTGGTGAAAACCAACCAAAATTCTAGACAGGCAGAAGTGACAGCACCCGTCCCGTTTGCTAATACCGCGCTAGAAGATATGGGTTAATCATAGTCAATTTTATCCGCAATTTTAAATTGAAATCAAATCTAATCACTTTGACAGTTCCCGGCAGGAGTTAACCTTCCCAAAACAAATCTTTGACAGTTTTTTTTTTATTCGGGCTAACTATGCCAAAACCGAATGTCTATAATCACAAACGTGCCCTCTGACCTCCTCATGGCTATATCACCTCATCCACCCCTTTAACTCCCGCTTGCCATGTTTACTCATGTCCCGTAACACAAAAGCGTGAAAAATCTGAAGAAATTTTCCGCCTCGGCTGTCTCACAATGGACATTATGGAGTTGCATGGGCTCTAATTTACACATACCCTCGAGGATAGATTCACAGTGTACGACAATGGCAGTCTTCTCTAGCCTCTCATCTCCTGACAGCGGTAACCACCGCTAGGCGGCGCTGCGGCCAATCGATTGGCAGAGTGTGTGCGCGCTGGTTGACAGTCAAGGCAGGTCACATGTGATGGGGATACCACGGAGGTGTGTTGTGAATATCGGGACTGCGCTCGGATAAAGGGACTAACTGTGCACATGTCGGCCTGGCTATCTAAGCCGACTTCATACGTCTACGAGTGACAGGCAACCCATCCCGAACCGTTAGATCCGCGTGTGGTGTTTTCCAGGTTAATGAAGCTGCGGTATAATGCACCAGGTAACTTTCTGCCATAATAACAATGTTCACGGATGCAACTAGCAGATCGTCACAGCTTTGACAGAACTCAAGTTATAGAAAGTTAGTGGTGAGTATGCTTTGGTAGACTATTTTGTGTAAATGTAAATAATTGTGTGTGTTGTGTGTGGTATGAAAGAGAGAGAGAGAGAGAGAGAGAGAGAGAGAGAGAAAGAGAGAGAGAGAGAGGAAAGGGGGAGAGACTGTGTGTGTGTATGTGTGTGAGAGAGAGACAGATCGGGGGGGGGGGGGGTAAGCTAAGCTAAGTATTTCGTTTAGCTAAATTAAAATAATGAAACAAAAATAAGTAATTTAATCAAAGAAAGTTTTTGTAAAAGTGCATGTTTTAGCAAAAATAATTTAACTCAGTATTATTTTGTATTCATGTGATAAAACAAAGATATTATTTAAAAATAACTAATAGTCAACGAAATAATATCTCTATAAATATAATAGAAATAATTTCTCTAGATATATTAGTCTGTAGGTATGTGAGACATGTTAAATACAATTACACTGTGACGCAATGCAATGTGTAATTTGTTGTATTTTCCTATTAGACGGCACACAATGAACGAATTAATATTTAATTGTTTAATTTAAAGGGTGCCCTCAGTGACGTGTACAAATAATTGTGCATCGACATAGGGATATATTTACCATTTTTTGTTTATTGCTGAATTTTGCAAACGTCAAAATATAAAACGTATCAATTTACTGGTATATTTTTTTTTATTTGTTAGTTGGTGGGTTTTTTTTAGATATTAAAAATATTATATCTTCGTATTATATTAATGATATATACAGCTTTGTAGAAGATTCATCCGCCATACGTTTCGTACTTTCTATACACGAGTGGATGTAATGTACGTTAGACGAATCACCACCTCCCATAACAACATTCTGCATGATCAAATATTTCTTTCTCTGTTGTTCATTATATTCGTATAAAACGTTGCCACACATAGCTGTACAGTAGCAGTGTTAGACCGCCTGTATACACAGGTACAGTAAATATGCCTTTAGATGGACGAAGATGACGAATCTCGTAGCCATGTTGAATCTCACATAAAGCTGGATGTCGGCTTCTGCGTGTTGGCGTTCCGACCAGCGACTGGGGATTAATGTCTATTTAAATTACATGTGTGTTCTTACTCAACCAAACAGTCGCTAACACTTTGTGACACAACGAACGGGAATATAGCTTTTTATAACGTTAACTTGAGAAAGGAAAAACATATATATATATATATATATATATATATATATATATATATATATATATATATGGGGGTTTTAATTTATTTTATCGTTTTATATTTGTGTTATACCAAACAACTACATATATATTAATCTACGACAAAACACGTATACAAATGTCTTACTGTTATATAGACATATTTGATCACAATACCTATTTAAATGTCTATTTAAATTACATGTTTGTTATTACTCAACCAAACGGTCGCTAAAACTTTGTGACACAACAAATGGGAATATAGCTTTGTATAATGTTATTGCGAGAAAAGGTAAACAAAAATATATGGGTTTCATTTGATCGTTTTATCTTTGTGTTATACCAAACAACTATATTAATCTACGATGAAACACATATACAAATGGCTTACGTTTATATACACATATATGACAATGCCTGCGTGAATAACAAATTATTGATAAAACGCTATCTCCAGAAGGCCTATAGGAAATGTTTGAAAATGAAGCTTGTACTTGTAATCATTGTGTCAACTCTGCTCCAAGTACAGTGTTGTGAGGACAAAACCTTTGCCTCGTCATATTTGAATCAATGCATAATTATTGTTTAAAGTTTGTTACATTGTATCATGTTTACGACTAACAGATCCTTCTTGATAATAAATTACATATTAAACATATGTTCCTGTGTAAAATATCACTGTCTGTAAAACAAACACGATGTTTGTTGTTGTCCTAATGAACATATACCAGTATATTACGAAGTAAAATGAATAAAGATTGCTACAGACAATAGCTCACAATTTGAAAAACATTGAATATATAGACACTGGTATTCTAAAAAAGAAAATGTATTGAATATATAATTGTAGTCGCCAAAAAGACACCGTACAAAGGCTGCAACCACAAGACAGTGGATTGAAATCAATGCGTGTGTTTAAATGTAGAAATATATCTTAAACTGTCCTTTATCTGATTCCTGACAGGAAACTGTTACTAAATGGAAGTGTTTTTTTTCTTCAACATTCACTAAATAATAAATGAAAATGTTTATCCTTCCAACCGTCCCAACTGATACACAAGGTATAATGTCGTAATATTCCAGTGTGTTTCGACCACCCCATCACCTCCTCAGCAAACCCAACCCCATCCCGTCATCGTTCATGCCATTATTTTCAAAATAGCCCTTAGTGTGCAACCTTTGAAGACATAAAGGAACAACACATACACGGCAAGGAACATCCCTGTTGTATTACATTTTTAAAATCGTGTTTCCCGGAAGACTAGATGAATATTTACATAATTATTAAACCTAGAAACATGGCGGCTCCCACGTATGCTTTGATCCTGCAGTTTTCGTCGTCTGTATTTCCAACCCAAACTGGCGCTTGTGAGTATTTCAGTTTCAAGATGAATGCCACATTGAGTGCCTATCACTGTCTTGTATATTTTTGTCAGATTTATCAACCGGGCGATCCATACCTGATGTTACAGATCTTTGTAATAGAATAGTTTTTTGCCGGGTCATTGCTAAACATGCCTAAAGCGGGACGCCTTCCTGTTTTTGTTCTGCACGTGGTAGCTGTAATTGTTGAGATTACTGTAGCACGTTGGGTCCAGTGGCGATATTCTCAACATATTCTGTGGCTCTTTATCTCACACCCACGAAACGTGGAATAACCTTATCTGGGTGTGATGGCACCACGCAGTTCCTCTAGTCTGGATGCAGTATTACATAAACACCCTGTTCCACCAGGTTGCACATTGAATACATTCATTTCAATTTATTTTATTGCTTATATCCAATTAAGGTCCAAGCACGCTGTTCTGGGCACCCACCTCAGCTATCTGGGCTCTCTGTCCAGGACAGTGGGTTAATTGTTAGTGGTTAGCGAAAGAGAAGTCAGTGCAGTGGTCTTACACCTACCCACCTACTTGCTCTGGGTGGGAGTCGGTACTGGGCTGCGAACCCAGTACCTACCATCCTTATGTCTGATAACTTAGCCACGACACCACCGAGACCGGTACATTGAATGCAGACCAACATACATCATTTGCAGGTAGGTGGGTTGGGGTGTAGTCAGTCGTGATGATGGGGTGACAAATCTGAACGACAGAATTGCAATACGTGATTGGGGACGTACCTCTGCCTAATACAGAGTGGAATCGTGCTTGGTAAAGTTATTCCAAACAAATGTAGTAAATAAATTAAATTTGACAAAATATCAAAGATGTGTAACAGCTGTGGAAATTATATTACTGTGACATATAGTATTCATTATCTGATTTATGGTTTTCGAACGTAAGGGTTTGGCTGAGGGCTGGCGTTTATGCATACCGCATACAGCATTAATTAAATAGTTTTGTTTTCAATAAATAATATGTATTACTAAACTCCACAGGCATATAAAACTGTGCTTGGTGTTTCCGTTTAAACAATATAACCACGGGATATTATTTTGTATACGCCTATACGGATTGCAGGACTGCCAAGAATGTAGTAACTGTATTTTTACATTGTTTTAAGAACAAAACCTTACCTTGAATGAATGAATGAATGAATGTTTAACGACACCCCAGCACGAAAAAATACATCGGCTATTTGGGTGTCAAACTATGGTAATGGAAATAAAGTGATGATCAACATCAATATAAAAATTCAAGATTTAAATAAAAACAGTGTAAAGAACTGTGCATAAATACAAATATCACAGATAGATACTGACTTTTACTCAAAATTTTAATTTTGTGCTGTATTGGCCATTCGCAAAGAGAATGTTACATCCCTGCACCACGGTGAGGTTACAGCACGCGCAGGGGCCTTACCTTGAATACAAAACAAGGTAGGTCGAACGCACTACACTTTGCAGTCACCTTTCCTATGTCTGTGATTTCAGTGGTATACTCACATGATCAATAAATAAGTGAATAAACAATAAATAAATAAATTACAAAATAAATAAATAATACATATAACAAGTAAGTATTAAGTAAGTAACTAGTAAATTATTATTATTATTATTATTACAAACTAATAAATGCTATAAAACATGAACACTCCCAGCATCATTTTTGCAAAATCATCAAAGTTTGGTTGGGAGTACATTTTCATTTCAACTTATTTCCTTGCTTATATCCAGTTAAGGTTGACGCACGCTGTCCTGGGCACACACCTCGACTGCCTGTCCAGGACAGCGAGTTAGTTGTTAATTGTTAGTGGTTAGTAAGATAGAAGAGGGTGTAGTGGCCTTACACCTACCCATTGGGTTGTTAAAACTCGCTCTGGGTGAGAGCCGGTACCGGGCTGCGAACCCTGTACCTACCAGCCTTATGACCAATGGCTTAACCACGACACCACCGAGGCCGGTTGGTAGTACAAAGGGTACCGTACAAACAGCCTCGTAAAGCAGAAAGTGGAATAAGTCATATCCCTGGCCATCCTTTCACAACATCCATCGACCATCTCGCGGAGTTTGTATAAATACCACTGAAGTATTCTTAAGTCGTGTACAGAAAGTTATTGCTAAGTAAAATTGCTTGGGGACTGTCAATGCGTTGCCATGGCTCCAGTAAACGCGTATGATGCCACAATAAATTACTCAAACAGCGCCTGTTGACATTAGCATGGAAAGTACACTAACGTAACACTTCCCACAAAACGGCGTGGATGCGGGAGTGGGGGGCCACTCCACTTTAATCAGTGACGTAGGTAACGCTTACAGCTCGCAAACATCTAATGGTGGCCAATGATTGGATAAGTATAGATGGTCAGCGAAAGAATTGCAGGTGTTTTCGCTGGACGTCTTAACCATTGTTCTCTGACCTGGGCATCAAAGTACCGACAGTCTTGTAGCAATCCTGACCTCTCATTGTTCGTGTTTGTTGTCGCTGCGAGTGTTGGTTGTGTAACGCTACAAATGTTTACTACCTCTTTCATACGCCCTGTCTTTTTGTATCATTGAAAGGCGGCAGGGAACTAGTTTTTGCAAAAAAAAATACGTTTACCACATATAAATCAATGGGAGTCAATTTGTGCTTTGTTTACTGCGTCATTTGACAACTAGTTTATAACCAGCTTGTCAATAGTTCGCAAATTAAAGGCCATTTCGGTGTCTGTGTGATTAAATTGTCTCATTTGTTACTGCGTCATGCGGAGAAACGAAATTATAGAACACATATATCACTTGATTTATGATGTAGAAACTGCAATCAATTCTAAACACTTTTGTTAAGCAGATATGACAATATCAACATGCAATGGGTATTACCTGATAATACTGTCTTAAGATACCGGCTTTATCCTGAGAAGATTAGAATGGCGAATGCTGCGTGGATATTCGACCCGCTGATATTTCATTTTGCAATCTAAAATGAAGAGTCGGAAAATTATGTTTATTCCAAACGTTTTCTAAGCAAACTGTTTACGACCAGTCTAATAAGGGAAGTTCGTTCTATATACACGACGTCATCGTTGTTTGTAAGATGCTACATTTTATCAAGTCAATAAAAGATTTTTTTTTTTAATTATTTCTTAAATATTTAAGCTTTGTTATGTTTGTCAATACATAAAACCTGTTCGTGTGATCATGTGATTTAGGTATGCAGAACATTTCGCCAAATGATGTATTACGACTTTAAAAATTGCAGAAAATTCTCGAATGGCATATTTGGCAAATGTAAAACATATTAAGGCCTATAACTGAAAATCTAGTCTCAAGTAAACGAGTCGAGACAGGTTTATTTGACGCGATAAGCTATACTTGTGGTCACTGAACGAAATTACAGAAATTGATATCGTGATATATAATTGATATATTATAATTTATATAAAGATTGCAGGATAAACTGTACTAGTGCACAAGGTATAAAGCAAAATGAATTAGACTAAACAATCACTTTATGTGATGTCATAAATCTCAGAAGACGTGTTGTTTAGCTCTTACAATGCTTATCAAACATTTGATTTGTAATAGCATCTTCGTATTAGCAGTAGAATAATTTGTTTAACTATATTGGCAATAATTTTGTAATTGCTTTGTCAATGTATTTTATTAAATTATGTTTTATACAAATATATCTGAAATGTAGTAATAGTTTTAAATTTTTTTATATATATATATATATATATATATATATATATATATATATATATTAGTAATAGTAGTAGTAGTATAATGTATAATTAAATGAAGATACCTTGCTAATTAAAATAAAAAAAAACCGATCAGTACTACATGTGTTAAATATGATATACTAGTAATTGTAATTGTCATTTAGGCCAATTTTGTGTTAGTATTAAAGGAGAAACCTGTAACCGTGTTTATATTTCAATACTTTTTGCCATGGGATATGGATTTGTAAACATGAATCTAACTGCAATAGCATATAAGGAAGAAATGGTGATTTTTTTAAATTAATTATTATATATATAATATGTATATATGAAGATGTTCCTAAATTTCGACTAACTTTACACAGTAATGATTATATACAAACAGCGAGTTAAACAGCCGTAGCGGGGGTTAATGAATCGGGCCATGATCACTGTAGAGATAACGGCCATCGTTTCGCACATACACAATGAATCGTTTTCCAAAGCGAGTGTCGAATTTCTAGAACCATAGGCGCCATTTCTACGGGTGGCTTTAATTTGCATCTGAACAGGCCCGTCTAACTAAACGAGGCACGCAAAACGACATTGCGTGTTAACCTGGAGGTCCGTGTGAATTATTTACACCCAGTTGGAGAGTGTAACCTTATAGCAGCTTATATAAGAAACGATTTGAATAGCGTGTGTGAGACATCGATCGTCGTACCCTCGCACGGGAGATGGGGAAATAACAATTTCATGTGTTAAGTGACCAATGACCTTAAGTAGCAAACACGAAATTTATACCAGCTTCTTATTGTTGTTGTTGTTTGTATAGGTTATTCACATGCCACGGTTTTCGGTATACCTTGTAGTTATAAATACGAAAAACTGTGGTATGTGCGTTCCTGATTATGTTTGGTGAAGTCCATATCAAAGTCCCCTTGCCGCCATTCAGTATGTGGTGACAGCAGGTTTCTTCTCTCATTCTATACCAAATAAGGAAATAACTGTATGTTAGACACCAAAGGGCTATAGCTTAAAGTATGCTGATATTTTTAAATAAAGATTCTGAATGTACTCATGGCCCAACACAAGTTCGTATCTCCTATCTTCAAGGGCATAACTATTTCAAAATGGGCAAATCCCCATGGAAGTCAAATGGGATATACAACTCTGTACGATAGAAATATACACAACATTTCATCTAAAAAGTTAACGACACCACAAGAGCACGATGATTTGTTTTAATAATTGACTAATGATGTCAACCATTTAAAAACCAGCTACATGTTTCTATTAGCAGCAAGGGATCTTTTATATACAATTTTTTGAAGCACTGGTTGGAACGGAAAAATTTAAATCAGAGAATGGGTCCACGGAGGTAATTCGATTTAGCTCAATATTGTGAGGTATGATGGTAAATGTCCGGAATAATATACATGTATGTGAAACAGACGGACAGACACGGAGACAAAAACTAAAGTTATCTCCGGTTGGAAATCTAGGGGACTATTAAATATACCTTGGAGTGATGGGGGCGCTTACCCAAGGTGAGATGAGTTGTAAGAGCGATCCCCCATCTACCCCCCCCCCGTCTCTCTCTGGTCTCCTCTCTCTCTCTCTCTCTCTCCCTCTCTCTCTCTCTCTCTCTCTCTCTCTCTCTCTCTCTCTCTCTCTCTCTCTCTCTCTCTCTCTCTCTCTCTCTCTCACACACACACACACACCGGTGAACAAACTCTTATGGCTCTATTTCTGTCAGTCGGTGTTCTGCGACTGGCATATCACAGGTCATAGTATTTGACAATAACAAATATATCGCTGGTGGAGACAGCGGGTTTCGTTTCTCTTACTGATTAACCAGATAATATTAATCATGTTTTAGCCAAAATCTACTGTTTACCATAGTACCCTTTCATCTGTGCTGTGCAATTTAGGAAGCATATCAGTTGAGAATAACGATATTTTAAAATACTGATTTATCAATCATCGGCTATTGGATTTGAAACATTTGGTAATTATTAACACGTAGTCTTAGAGAAAACGCTCTACGTTTTCCATAAGCAGCAAGGGGTCTTTTATATGCACTTTTCCATGGACAGGACAACACATATCACTGGTTAAGACGGGGGAAAACCCAATCAGCAAATGGGTTGCTGAGGTGGTTTCATCTTTCGACGCCAGCACGTCAGACGAGCGCTGTACCGGCTGTGTTAGATCCTGCCCCTGACAGAGATACAATAAATGTAACTGACGGACACGGATACATGACGATATTAATCGTTTCCGTTTGCATGTTGCATATCTTAATTTTTAATCAGCGTTAATGTTTTTTCCTGGTGGCATATAATATGAGGAAAATAATTTATGGGAAATAATTGCAGTTGAAATTGTTAAAGATTAACTTTTAAGAAATATTACTAGATACTGTTCAAATGTTATACTTTTAATGTACTTATTTGTTTTATTTTTTATTTATTCATTTATTCATTTATTTATTCATTCATTCATTTATTCATTGATTTATTGATTTATTTAAACTATTTTACTATTTTAAGATATTTTTTTCTTAATAGATTTAATTTAATTTAATTATTTCATCCTTTCGTTCATTCTTTCTTTGTTTCTTTCATTTATTGATAATTATTTAGGCATATAATTTTTAAGTAGTATTATTAATTGCCAAATTTGTCGAAGAACTATATAGTCTTCCTGTAATATGATAATGGTCATGTACAGAGAACGTTTATTTTGTAAGGACATTACCGTATTTATAAATTGGAGGGAAAAGAAAACAAATCTATATGGAGTTAGGTTGTTAGTTTTGCGATGTAAACGGTTATTATCGAGTCACTTTAGAAATAATATTACACAACTCTTAAGAAACCGAGGCGGTTGTGTTTCCGTGAAATCGTTTCCTGAGGTGTCACAGAACCCAAACAAAAACCTTTGATTTGATGAACCTAATCGTTATTACCCGCAATTGTTACCACCCAGCCCTCTCCGACAGTAATCTTATTATGTTCCCGATTGACATTTCGCGATAAAATTGGCAGGTTAAAATTGACAGAACGCAACATACGTGACACAATCGTCCAACACGGGACCCGTTCAACCCCCCATCTCGAGTGCGAGACTGCTGTGACGTCAACATTGTATCCCTCCACGGGGCGCAGCGGGCGAAAAATGGGGCGACTGTTCTACATGTTAAAACAAGTGACTGGGAGGGTCTGCGGGGATGATAATGGTAAGTTAAACAAAAGCAGCGAGGGGGCAGACTCACCACAAAGGTTTCCTCTGTAACTGGAAATTACGGCGACGTTGTGCGCACCGCATGACGAAAACTAGACAATTAATGATGAGGGTGGTCCTGCGTTGAAAGACGTTTTTCACACATCGCGATTCACACTTAAACATAATCAAGTCCGTATTGTCGACTGAGAACATATTTATCAACAGTTGTGGTCAATGTTGAACACAACACTTTATATTTCTGTCCGCCAGTGTGAGGTGGCCGCGTCTGTCGCGTTCAAACAGAGGTTTTCTTTTCATCAAGTAGCTAAAGGTAAGATTAAACCATCTATAATATTACATATTATTATATACGAAATAGCGGGCTCAGAAAAGTCAAACGTAGTCCTTTTTCAGACTTTGCAGGTGAAATAGACATTTACATTCCAAACGAACCCTTCACCCCTCCACCCAAGCTATCTTGTTTCCAGCTGGCCATACATGTTTTTCTATTTAACAAAACAAAACGACAGCAGACCATATTTCACATGTTTCGAGCCCTGCATAATATTAAACTACAACGACCACAAGCATTGTGTTGACTATTCTTTCTAGAGTGGCAAAATAAATATCTACGCTGTTTGAAAGACGGATGAAACATACATCGATGTTACTTAGCTTTCTCTAGAGGAAAAAAAGAAAAACTGAATTAAGGAAGAACCGCCCAAGCGCGCTAAACATTAGTTTGTTGTAAGAATTATAATTAATTTTACATAAAATTAAGTAAGATATTTATATGTAATATTTTAACAATGATTATATTTCCAGTCATCATTTACCACATTTGTTAATTATGTGATTTGAGTGCGTTTGTGTGTGTGTGTGTGGGGGGGGGGGGGGGGGGCATTTTAACAATGTATTGTCAGTTATAGTTATAGAGTTTGTCACTTTGAGTGATGTCACGGCTATGGATACTTATTAGGATTACACATTTTACTACGTAATCTTCCTGTCAAGGATTAAGATGGCGGCCATGTGTGGTTACTTTCCGTTTAGTTCCCAAGAGCCACATACTTTGCATCTATTTGGCATAGCTACGAGCATTAAATTCAGGTGCGGATCCAATGGTATGTTAGGAGCGTACCCATGCTTCGAACGTTAAAGTGTATCTAAATTCCTGTGTTTAGCATAAGAATTATACATGTGTATACAAATATTTCATAACAGTTTTGTTATAGTCTACATTTTGATCACACTGCGCCATTTTTAAAGTGGCACCGCCTCCGTCGATGAATCCTCAAATTGAAGTCCCGTAGTAACCAGGGGTGTGTGGGGGGGGGGGGGGGGGGGGGGAGAGTAGAGATGAAAAGAAAAAGTACATTACTTGTTGTACTGTATATAAATAAAGATAAAACTATAGCTTTTGCCACCCACTAAAAGGCCTCAGTTGTCTCTAATTTTCACAATATGCAAATAAAAATATGGTTTAATAGACTTTATTTATTCGCAAAACACTGAATAAATAATTAAAACATACGAAGGAAATGGTATAAACAGCAATGCTAAACTATTTTATCACTGCTAAATATTAGCGGTCACAGCCATATGTATATACTATTAAAGGAGATGTTTACTTCTTCTCTGTATGTCTTCCTGTTTTCATTTTATTTATTTAAAAATAATTTCAATAAGATATTTTTGAAAGCACTAATCCTGAACAAAAATGTGAAGATGAAAACAAACTGGCGCGGACCAATACGTTTCACTTGTTGCCGAGTGGACGGTTCACCTCAGTACACACCAGCAAATAAATCCCCGGGATTTCGATGTCAGTGATTTTAGGATTTAAGTTTTAGGAAAGTAAACAGAGGGTCTTGCGAAAAGGGGCGGCGTTTGACCCTGCGCCAACGGTCGTGTGTGTCGGTGTGTTCTGGACACGATTTTCGGTAAACACTCGACCCGAATGGAGAGGAAACGACAACACAAATTTGTCTTCCCTCTTCACGATTCCAGCACCAATACCAAACACGTCTTTGTCAATATTGTCGCATACAAGTATTGAATCAGCCGCTTTCGTTTGTTTCTTCATATACCAGGTTACGCGTATTATAAGACTTGTATTGATAAACACACCTAGTGTAACTAACCATTCGTTTCATTTTGATAACCTCGAATTGAAGGCGGAGTCTCAATTAGTATTTTATATTACGCCCAAGGTATGTGCAGACCGCATTGTACAGTGGTATTATTGCTGTTTCAATATTATGTTGAATCAGAATAAATTGGTAGAAGAAACTTAAAAACAATCTTAACCCGATTCAGGAGAGTGGAAGGAATAGTTACATTTTTAGTTTTTAAAATGTTTACTCATGAATTTCAATGTTAGAATTGCCAGTATGTAATGTATAAACGTTGACTACAGCTAATTTGCAGTTTTTGTTATTTTCCACAACACAGTATTATATGAATATTTTCTAGTATTATGATGTTATAAGTAATTTAATTTTCCATACTACATTTTTTTATTTTCAATTTAAGAAAGACAAAATCAGTTTAAAGTTTAGCCTTAGTTTACACAAAAAATGCCGTCAAATAGTCTTTTCTACAACTAGAAGAAAATGTAAAATATAATAAGCAAGAAGAAGCTAAGACTAAAGGATGTTTACCTCTTCATATTTTCAGATTTTATAAAATGTCTGCATTATATACTTGTTCATTTATCCCATGATGTTTACCGGTTAAATTAATCGTTGTTTGTCGCTGTCGTCATAATCTGGGGATATAGATAAACGTAGTGACACGTAATCAAAGTCTCGATAACGGCAGTTCAAGAAACACGTGCGTGTTGCGGATTACGATTGTAGACGTTGACGGTTAGTTTCGTATCTAGATTTTGAGTTGTAGTTAAGTTTTGTGGATACTTTACTGGCAACTGTGGGAAAAAACATCACTGTCAATGGCACTTGTCTAGTAATAAATGATCTTGTTGAACGTTGAGAATTGTATTTGCTGATGATGAGTGGTAGACACTGGCGATGTGAATTATTTAAATAGGTGCAATCGGTTTACTAGACATACATAGGGATTAGTTTGTCAGGTTCTAGCATTTAACTATCAAATGCAACAGAAATTTATTCTTTTATTGTAAATAAAATATTGTTTGTAGAAACGGTATAATAGTATTGTAGAATAGTTGTCGCAAAAATAAAAAAAGGTTGTCAGAAGTGGGATTTGAACCCACGCCCACATTCGTGGACCAGAACACTCATTAACACAGAATATGTATAAAGCTTGTAAGCCTTGAGTCTGGCGCCTTAGACCACTCGGCCATCCTGACAATATATGTACAAGCGTCACAAGAAGTCATGATTAAAACTTTTGACTAAATCTGCTTATAATAAGATGAACATGTTCGTCAAAGACATTCCAGAGTTTGCTGCATTGTAAGATGTTTCCGAAAAATAAAATATGTCTACGATTAAACGTACATATTAAAAATGTTTTCTTGTTTAGAATATCAGTGTCTGGATATTCAATGTGTTTCTGGTCGTCTTAATATTTGTAAGAAGCCCAAACTGGATTTTGTAATCAAATAATTTCGTACGTACAAAAAACTATATTTTAGGAAATAAAATGAAATTTAACCTAGTACAAATAGTAGAACGGTCAGAAACACGTTTCCTATACAGCCATTAATATTTTATGCAGAAAATATATTTGATATGTAATTACAATCGTCTGTCAGTCCATAACATCTTAAAAATTGCAGCAAACTCACTGTTACTCATGAATGTCCCTTCAACAAATAATAATCTTATTGCATTAACTCGTATTAATTTAATTAACTTAAAATGGATACCAAGACAGAATTACACAAATATACCAAATAAAATAACACTGACTTTGGGCTGTATTTAGTGTTTTAATCACGGACTTATAAGTCATTTGTGATTTATCCTGTTGACGGACAAACCCTGCAACACAGAATTCTGTTGGAAACGAAATATTATTTGTTGTAATGTTAGCGACTTTTTAAACAAACACATAAACTAATTTCCCTCTAACTTCACGTGGGATTCATTTCCAATAATCTATATCATATACGCAAACCTTGCAAACAGATGTAATGTGACCTTGTAAATCTATGTAACAAACCCTTTTGCCATGGCTACAAGGAAAATTCAATACTTATTTCAATTCTCTTTGCCCCCAAAGACACTCAGGCTAAAAATATAATTGAAATCCAGTAATAACCGTTGACAACACAATACCACTTAACAAGCGTATTAACATTTTCTGTTTTTAACCGTCCAATGATATATAATTGTCGTTATTGACTTCTGGCCAGCAGACGACTCTATTGGACCGCGCGCCAATAGGAGGCAGGTCCATGTTGTAGCGGTGTATGGTAAACTGGCCGCGGCGGCTGTGGTCACAGCGAGTTGTTTGTGTAGCACTGGCGGCGGCGGAGGCTTTATCTTGTCAACTGCTGCCACTGTCATGTAGGAAGTCACACTGTCCACTCGAGGCCCGTCAACCCCCGTACACACATGCGGAATATATAAAACAGTATATCAAATGAAATGCAAGTGTTTTGTTGCGATGATGTGTTAGGAAGTTGGTTGTTGCCTGTGTTAGTGATCATCACTGGGCAGTTCGTCATTTAAGTCTGGATTTACACGTCTCACTTGTGGATTATATATTCCAGTGTGCTTCAAATGATTTTCTAAAAGGTAACAGTATTAATTATAAATAGAAATTTCATATGCTATTATCTAAAATTTTTTTTTTTTTTTTAATTTTTTTTTTTTAAGTGGTCACCAGTAATGTTCACCTTTTTCAAAATGTCAGTGTTAGTATCGAAATTAGTATTATTTTCTATTTTAACGACCCCTTGACACATTGTGTATTGAATGTATATTATATGTGTGTGGCTTATAATGGTGACATATGATCGATAGTTTCAAAGAAGAAACCTGTTGATCCCACTCAAAATATATTGTATGCATAATTTCCTACAGAACAGAACACACCATGTCCTTTAATATACCAGTCGTGGTACACTGGATGGAATTAGCTACTTGAAAAATCAGATAGCAACAAGTCCATCAATGGGCACCGAACCTAAGATCCTTGGCTACCCGGTATAGCCACCGAGCTATACACCCGTGTCTGTGTTTGAAATAATGCGTTGAAAGATAGTATCACCAAACACACACGCAGTTATTAAGATTAATGTGATTCACGTGAGCAGTTCTACCCACCCTGGGTTTACCCTGGCGGCTTTCTCCCTCCCCACAGGTGTTTTGTATTCACACCACATAACACTCTACCCGAGATGTTCCTGGTTCTTTTCACAATTCTCTACCTCATTGTCATCATCTTTCGTTACTTTATGTTTTCGGTAGTCAGTGTAGACTCTGCCGCCGTTTGAATCCTTTGTAGGACTTTATCCTTTTTATAAGTGGCAATTCTTCTCCTTTTGTATAGCTTATTAATTTTCCGCCGTGTAAACACAACTCTGACATATCTGCGACAATAATTGTGTATTTGTATTGTGTGTAAAGTTTACAGTTGCTGAGCACGAGATCCCACCTTAATAAACGTTATAGAAACACGGCAGTTATAAGTCAAAGGGCTTGGAGACGAGGTATTGCGATCCCACTACGGACTGTTAGGCACTGGCGAGCGGGTCTTCCTCGTAAATTACTGCAGATGTCATATTACAAGTTCACAATCTGACAATAACAGATCAAAATCTGTAAAGACCTTCTTCTGACACTTGACGACTTTGAAAACATTTCGCGAGGACACGACTATTTATTATGTCCCTGGAGTTGCGTGTCGCCAGTTGACAAGTGTCCGTTGCCGAAGCGAAGCGTAACATCCCGGTCTTGACGGGCCGTGGCAAGTATACGACCCATGATTCAGTCTATGCCTACCGACTGACAGATCATGCCCCTGCCTCCCGGCGAACAAAGGGAGGTTATGACAAATCATGTCATCTGAATAAAGCTTTTGTGTTTTATGTCTTAACTCTGACAACGGAAGGTAATCCGTCTTTTAGGTGTATCCAGTGTACTAAAGCGTAGCAAAGAAAGAGGTTGGGTTTTCGTTTCTCGGGTTGCTAATGTGTGTACACGGTGGTGGGTCAAGACACTATTGGTGAGTTAATAAACCACCACAAAGCACAGTGTTATTATTAACGTGGATTAACGCTTTAGCGACGTTTTGTGCTTAATCGTCATTTCTCAAAATTGATTTTCTGTTTTTGTGAAGCTGTAGTTACCCTTCTACCCAAATGGAAGTTGTTTTCCGGCTACACGTTTATATAAAGATGTGTTTTTGCACGTAACAGTCTGAATCGTTGCTGAATAATCCGAATCTATCTTGGATATGTGTCGCATAAATCTTTTAATTGATAAAATTATCGTTTTAGTGCCTATATGTGTATATGTGTGTTGTGTATGTGTGTTGTGGATGTGTGTAATTGTGTGGGTTGTGTTTTGTGTGTATCTGTCTGTTTGTCTTTCTGTGTGTGTAGTTTAGGTTTTTTTGTATATGCTGTGCTTTGTATATTTATTTCTCTAATGTCATGATTAAAAACCAAAATAATATATTGTCATTATAATTGTTTTCTTCATATTTCAGAATTTCACAGCTAACGAACTCCACCGAGGATTCAAGCAGAAAGTCATGACACACGTTCATCATACAAATTAACAGTAAAGAGAATCAACGCAAGAAAGGCTTCAAAATGTACCCGTTGGCGTGTTTTATGTTTATCCTTGATATGGTGTATTTGTCACAAACCGCAAATCCAGATTTGGTCTTCCGAATTGACGAAGAGCTTCCCATTAAATCATACGTTGGAAATATTTCGGATAACAAATCTGTATTCAACAACATATCATCCGCAGACAGACAAAAATTAAAATTTGGAATCCTGGATAAAACCGGAACTGCGGCGTCTCTGTTCGAAACAGATGTTTCCACTGGTGTGATGCGCGTTGCAAAACGCATTGACAGAGAAACCGTTTGTGATATTTCTGAATCTTTTTCTTGTTATCTCGATCTAAACATCGCCATTCACTCGGTTTCCCCGACTGTTATGTTTAATAACGTGGCGTCAGTGAGGATTTTCATCCGGGATACGAACGATAATCAACCAACGTTTCCTGCGAGCGAGGTGCGTCTTGAAGTGTCTGAAGGGGCAAAGGTTGGAACCGTCCTGAAGATCAGCGGCGCCGTGGACAGAGACTCGTTACCGAACAACACCATTCAGAGATACACCATCACCGAGCAGCAGGGCATGTTTTCACTGACATCAGAGAGAAACCCTGATGGAAGTTCGATTGTGAATTTAAAATTAGAGAAGCCATTGAACAGAGAACAGAAGAACCTGTACACGTTTCGAATCATAGCCTATGATGGCGGCTCGCCTCCCAAGACTGGCGGTCTAAACGTTATTGTGACAATCACAGACGAGAACGACAATCCTCCAAAGTTCCTAAAACCTTCTTATGATGTAACTGTTAAAGAAGACGCGCTGCCGAATCATTTGGTGGTTCGTGTGTCCGCGTCTGATCCAGATGAGGGTGACAACGGACGAGTGACCTATCACTTCAGCAGGATGCAGTCTTCAAAACTACAGTCGCTCTTCTCCATCAACTCTACAACTGGGGAAATCAGAGTTCTGGGGAAGTTGGAATACGATGCCAGCAAGCCGCATCAGTTGATTGTTGAGGCACTTGATGGAGGTGTCATTCCGCTCAAAACTCAAACCGTTGTCACGGTAACGATTCTCGATTCTGGGAATAATGCCCCCATTGTGAATATTAATACTCTTTCAACAGAAAATACAAGAACAGTAGAATTATCAGAAGCGGCGAGGGTTGGATTTTTCGTGGCGTATGTAGATGTTGAGGATTCAGACACGGGTAACAATGGTGAGGTGCAGTGTGAAACACCGAGCCAGTCGTTCAAGTTGGAGAAGTTGACTGGAGGTAAAGGGTACAAAGTGCTGGTAAAACGAAAGTTGAATCGTGAAATGATGGACAAGTTCAAGGTTATTGTTTTCTGTTGGGACAATGGCACCCCTTCACTGAACACCACGGCGTTTTTTCAAGTTGTTATTACTGACGAAAATGATAACAGTCCTCGGTTTGTAAAGAATCCGTATACTGCTTCGGTTCCCGAAAACAGCAGTAAGGGGACCACGATAACTCAAGTGCTGGCCGAGGATTTAGACACTGGTGAAAACGGAAAGATAAAATACCATTTGGAATCCAGTGTAACAGCAGTTCTCCGGATTCGACCAGATACTGGCGTTATTACTACTAACGGTGTCTTGGACCGAGAATCCACACCACTCATCAAATTCAAAGTATTTGCTACAGACAACGGAATACCAAAGTTGACGGGAACAGCTGAGGTGATATTAACAGTTATGGATGTTAACGACATAACCCCAGCGTTTAAGACATACATATTTGAGTTCAATATCACCGAAAACCAAGAACACTACGTATTAGTTGGCCGGGTGGAGGCATTTGATAACGACGAGGGAAGAAATGGTCAGATCGAATATTTCATCGCAGAAACGCCAACTGGCATGGTTCCCTTCACGGTGCTGTCTAACGGGACTGTCATAGCAACAGAGAGTCTAGACAGAGAGTTAAGGAGTGCTTATAGATTCACCGTGCTAGCGAGAGATAAAGGTTCACCTCCAAGGACCAATTCTACTGAAGTGAGAATCAACGTCCTAGATTTAAATGACCACGCTCCCCAGATTCTGTTTCCAAAATCTCCTAACCACACAATACATATAACAGATTTACCTAAGCCGAACTCAGTCATAGGGAAGATCGTAGCGTTTGATCCAGATTTTGGTGAAAACAAAACTCTGCAGTTTTTCATATCCAAGGGTAATGACGAGGGCGTCTTCACCATCGACAGAGAAAACGGGGAGACGAAGGTTTCCAATGTGTGGAAGATGCAACGCGAACATGTCTATGAGCTGAAGATTTCTGTGCAAGACTCGGGGAACCCTCCCCGCTCGGTGGACACGAACCTGTTTGTCGATGTCAGAATTGCTAATGAGACCAAGCTTGATATGTACGGTGAAAAGAGTGAGAAGTATGTGGTGATCGCTGCGACTGTTGCAGCCGCTACCTGCATTCTGTCTATCGTCATTATCGCCGCCATATGCTACATTCTTAGATCAGACAAACGAAAACCCTATACATCGTCGAACCGTTTCACAGAATTCGACAAGGTGGCCATCACGCCGGAGAAATCGCACACAGCTGTGGCAGTTGGGAAACAGACTAACATCGACCAGTCGATGCAGATTAAATCTCAGACAGACAAAAACACTCGCGGGGAATCTGTCTCTCAAAAACCTATATCCAAACCGGATTCCGGCGGCTATAGGAAGAAAGAAGTCAGCTTTAGTATTGACGAATCCGACGGTGGTCCATCCCAAGACTTAAAATTCAGAGAAGTGTTACGAGGCGTCCCAGATCCAAATGGGCCAAGAGGCAACAAGCCGAATGATCTGCTCTTCACTAATCCAACCCTATCCTATATTGACGACAAGGACAAGATTCTACATGTAAGTTTAAGGCGTGTTTTAATTTTATAATAATTTATTTTGATACTTTAGCATATAATACATAACCATATCACTTCTGAACTAAACTGTTTTTGTTCAATTAATGTGTACAAACTGCCAAATCAGTTTGTTTGCGTTCTTTATAGTTTGTGTACAAAACGCCTTCACCCAATCGTCTTTTTTAGATTTTTAAATTACCTCCTGGTGGGATTCATTTGCTTAATTATGACACATAGAGCTACACGTATTTATAAAACATCAGAAATCCATTAAAAAGCAACTGTGTGGTGAGAAAGAGACAGTTCGTGGGACAGAGCCAATATTGAATCAGCATTCACGGTGTTTACTCTGTCGTGTGTACCCAGGCGGTTTGTATTGCAGGGACGTGCTACAGGTTCAAACAGTGTTGCAGCAGTGGGGTGGGTGCCCGGATTTAATATTTATTTCATTACTCAGTGAAAACAAATTTTCTCCTAATGTTTGTCTATGTGTGGCCGGTAAACACTTAAAGAGGCTGTACCTGGGTGTCATGCTGTTGTAACATGGTTTCGACTGATACATTCTTTTCGGTCGCATATTAAATTAATTTCATTGTTAAGCCCTAACAGTGGCTTTTTAAAGACTAAAACTGTATATTAAAACCATGTTACTGAAATGATCAGTATCGGTAGATTCAAAGTGCTTTGGTCGTCCGATTGTTTGTAGTGGCCCAAACTGGATTTTAACTCCCAATAATGTCGTACATACGGAAAAAAAATATACTAAAAATAAAATGAAGTTTGGGCTACTACAAAGATTAGGGCGACAAGAAACGCATTGAACTTACCGACATCGATCATTAGAACAACATGTTTTAATATACAGTTTTAGTCTTCAAAAAGTCACCGTTAGGGGAAACATCTTATGTAAGCAAACTCAGTGCAGTTTCATTAAACATTTAAACTGATGTATGGTGCTCTGAAGAAACTACTAACAGATTATGTACTATGTTCTCTCGGATAGCCGATCAACTTGTGACCTACTTTGAATCATTCAACCATAGGTCAACACCAAAATCTCACCAAGAAACAATTAATGTGCTCTAGTAGTGTCGTTAAACAAACCAAACTTTGACTTTTCATGTCAGACGTAGTAATTATTTTACAAACATATGTTTAGTCAGATGCTGTTTTGGCTACATGTTAGATCCAAGGCCAAACCGTTTTTAAAATTGATTTTGACATCTTCATTTGGGTATCTCAAAAAGACCTGTACAGTATACAATGTCTGTAAATTATGGCCATCTAGTCATACATACAAATAAATCTCACGAGTCTAGATGTAAAACACTAATTATTGATCCTTTTTGTATTCACCTATCTTAAAATAAACTGTAAAGCAAATTAGCATACCCAATTTTCAATAGCTGAAACTAAAACAACACAATAACACAATAGCACTTATCATTAGTGACAACATGCGTTATATCACATAGCCCATTGGAAAAGCGCGGTCTGTCTAGGATCGATTCCCGTCGAATATTTCTCGTTTCAACCAGTGCTCCACAATTGGTGTAACAAAAGTTGTGGTATGTACTATCATGTCTGTGGGATGGTGCATATAAAACCGTAATTAAACAGTGTCGTCCGTTCTTAAAGGAAACCTTTCTCTCTTGTAGTATAATATTTATATTATGTCATTAATTTTCAGCTTGATGACGTGCATAGCGACACATCAGGAGAGACAATTCCAAGTGACAGCGGGAGGGGCGGAAGTGAAGAAGAAGTCAATTTTCAACACAGCTCAAGTATGTACACATATTCAATCTCCTCTCTCTCTCTCTCTCTCTCTCTCTCTCTCTCTCTCTCTCTCTCTCTCTCTCTCTCTCTCTCTCTCTCTCTCTCCATGCTGTCTAAATCAATCCATTTCTCTCTCTCTTTCTCTCTTTTTTCCTACGCTCCATTTTTTGTTTCTGTCCCTCTCTCCCTCTCTGTCTGCCCGTCTGTCTTTCGCTATCACTTTCTCTCTCTCTCTCTCCTCTCTGTCTCTCTCTCTCTCTGTCTTTGTCTGTCTGTCGGTCTCTGTCTCTATCTGTCTCTCTCTCTCTCTCTCTCTCTCTCTCTCTCTCTCTCTCTCTCTCTCTCTCTCTCTCTCTCTCTCTCTCTCTCTCTCTTTAAAATTTCTCAATTCCTCACATTATTCACATTTGAATAATATGAAACAAATTATAAAATGAAATTAAAAGAAATGTAAGTTCATTGATTTAATATAAATGATTTATTTCGACTGTTTGAGATTGGTATAAAAAAAGAAACAAGTATAATTTTGAATTAAAATAAAAATGTTTATTTTAAAATTCATAATGCTAGTATGTAAATGAATAACTAAATTAATATTAATATGTAAATTAACATATGTCTCTTCTTCTGTTTTTCAGATCCGCATTTTTCGTGGGATCCAGAACGTGTTCGTAGTAAAAACAATTCGAGAGACAACTTCAGTGCTCCACAAACAAAGCATAATAATATACCCGTGAAACCAGAAAGACAGAACCGTGTAAGGTTTCTACACACAAACAGTTTTCAGGAGGGGCGTACGTTTAATCCTCACCCTCCTACCATGACACCCTCCTCCAGATTTAGTTCCCCGGGGGTGCGGCACCCTCTGTCCGTGCAGCGGGAGTCGTGCGACCTGATCCCCAGGAACGATCCTGTCTTTATCAGACAGCATTCTAATCATTCTCAGGATGATGACGTCAGCACGACGACGTCAGGTAGCTACACTGTAAACAACGACGACTTCCTTGGAGAGAGTTTCTTGGGAAAAGACGTAATTGTTTAATGTTTAAAGTGGAATATACTGCCAAACTTCATTAAATCGAACTTTGATATGTTGAAGTGTGTAAGCGTTCCAGGCATCACACGGATGTTTGAGGATAATTCGTGGATGATAAAACAATGGCAATGATGACGATGATGGCGATGATTCATTATTACGAAGGTGAAATACCGACAGCCCATCCATGAAAGTTCGAGACAAAGATGTTTGGCTCGACTTTCAAATGTGTTTCAGTGTGTGAGAGAATAGTTTTATTTATGTGCTTACCGTATCAGAGTAACGTGGTGCTCGAACTTAAAACTGTCTTGCCAAGTTAAATAAGAGTGGACTTAAGCCAAACACGGTTGAACTTTAACGAGTGTGTAATATGTTTGATTTATACACAACTGTAAAGACTGGTTACCTAACGTTGGTTTACATAATATTGATTAACAGAGAAAAGTATTGATTAAAACTTATAAAAGGTATTGTTGATACTAAGACATGCAACAAACATCAAGTAGTCAGTATTAATAGGTGTATATAAGTTACACAAATAAAGTCTATACGTGTCTCTATGCGTGCGTGCGTGCGTGCGTGTGTGCGTGCTTGTGTGTGTGTGTGTGTGAGAGAGAGAGAGTTGGAGAATTAGAGAGAGAGAGAGAGAGAGAGAGAGAGAGAGAGAGAGAGAGAGAGAGAGAGAGAGAGAGAGAGACAGACAGAACAAGATAGAAAGACAGAGACAGAGATATAAAGACAGACACAGGGTAAGAGATAAGACGTTACTGTTAGAAAGAGACACAAAGGCAGAAAAGATATAGAAAGAAAAATGAGCAAGTAAGAATGAAAACAAAAGAGTGAAAGTAAGCTAGAAATATTAAGGATAAAGTAAACATAAACGAGACAACATTATCTTGCAATAACCTAGATTTTATATGTACATGTATTTCAAACAATCAATTATCTGTTTTCCAGTTTGCATTTGGAAGTTTGCTCTTTCTGAAATAACATTTTGTTTGTAACAAAGATAACATGGCATTTCCTATTTTGTTTTTACCCGAAATTGTTGTTATTTGTGTGTTAATATGATTTTTAAAGTTTAAAATACTGAGCTAAATGATCAAAACACCCGTTGGTAACAAGAGCCAAATACGTTTAACACAGATATATAACCGACACATTCTTACATATGGATAACACATGTCTATAGTATGTTTGTTTGTTTGTTGTTTTTATTTTTCTACTCATGTATTAAATTATAATACATTGACTTGTAGTAGTGTTGTTATTTCAGACACGTATATCGTGTAAAATACTTATGGAATTCAGTAAAATTATTTTATTGCTTTAAGCCTTCAAGGATAAATAGTAGAGCATATATACACACTGATATATAAATACGCAAGACTATTCCCAGTATTTGTAGAATGGGGTTTTGCTTTTATTGTTTGTTTTTTTCATGATTAGGGAATCGGTTGTAATGTAAATCATTGATTTATTTAATGAAACAAAGTAAACCTATCACGTCAAAGTAGTACCATTAAAATTGAATTTAAAAGGTGTATTAAAGGAAGAATTCTGAATTTGTTGCACTCTAAAATGTTTTCGTCTAACAACATTTTGTAACGACTAGTATTACATATTAAACATATTTTCTTGTTTAGAATATTAGTATATTTAATGCGTCTCTGGTCGTCTTAATATGAGTAAGTAACGCAAACTGCAAGATTTGGTCGCCAAATAATTCCGTACATACGAAATAATATATATTAAGAAATAAAATGCAGTTTGACCTAGAGCAAACACTACGACGATCAGAAACACGTTTAATATACAGCCACTAATATTTTATTTAGAAAAATATATTTGATTTATAATTACAGTCATTAAAATGTTTCTGTTGGTCGACATCAACTTAACAATCGCCGAAAACTCAGGATAGTCCCTTTAAATACATTATGCTTAATACACGCCAAAATTAAATAAACAAAGTAAACGTTAAGTAAGTAAATAACTAGCTAACTAACTAACTAACTAAATAAATAAATAATACAACCATTCAGAGCATTTTTTACAAGTTTTGTGTGTTTGTTTGGTTGATTAAAAAAATATAATATTATTATTATTGTTTTTAGTATTTCTGTTTTGAGTAATGTCAACCAAAGAAATCATAAAATATCTAACACTCTGTTACCAACAACAGCACTTGTTATTTATTCCTAACTCCGACAATTTCAGAACCTTTCTTATGTGACATTGTATCTTTCACAGAAGCAGCACGTGACCTAAGATGGCCACTGTTGTGTAAAATTGGCAGTAAATAACTAGCTGTCCTGGATTTCTATAGCCTTCAGATAGGAATATTCACAAAATAATTAAATCATGGGGTGGGAGGCTGATTTTCCTCAATACCCACCTGCCATGAAATAAGATTAAATAATGTGATGCTATTTACATTGTTAAAAACGCAGTGGTCTCACCTGCCAGCAAGTATACTATACATTTCTACCCATCACTCTGTCATTATTTCTAGAAAACTGTTCGTAAGACACTAAATGTATTGGTCTTCAACACACGTGTGATCTTTGGTTTGTACACGATAGCTGAAGCATACATACACACACACACATACACACACACACACACACATATATATATACACACACACACATATATATATCTATACACACACACACATACACACACACACATGTATATATATACACCACACACACACACTCAAACACACATACACACACATATATATATATATATACACACCACACACACACACACACACACACACACACACACACACACACATATATATATATATATATATATATATATATATATATATATATATATATATATATATATATATATATATATATATATATATATATATATATATGGGTGAAATGAAATAAGTGTATGTATCTAGTATATAGGGTACATTGTTTTAGAAGGCAGATTACTGTACACATTGTTTAGAAACCCGCCTGTCTTGGGGTCCATGTTTTCACATAAAATATCTCAGAATACGTTCAATCTTTATTGGAGGAATATGTTGTAAATATTCACGTGGATTCATATAGTGATATACTGTAGGGTCAAGTCACTACACCATCAAATCCCGTTCACAGATGTTCACAATCCTAATCAAGATCAAGGCGGATCAACCGAGGCGTGCGAATTAATTTATTTCTGGATTCCTCTGTAGGTAAAGAAACTATTGTGATCCACAAAACAAGCATTCAGCTTTGATGAAACATGAACTATTTTGACCCGAGTGGATGTTTCTACTGCATGTTCTTATCTAATTAGGGTTCAAGCACGAAGTCCTGGGCACGCAATTTAACAACTTAGGCTGCCTGACCAGGCCAGACAAAGGTGAAGTAGAAAGAGATTTTAATATTAAAATATAAAATTTAAAAAACTAAAAACTATTATTTAATTTTGTTAAAACAATAATTTTTATTATTGTCTTCGTTGAATTTGTGCCATCTGTCTACTGAATGCTCTAAGGTATCATTAAACAAAACCTCTAACTGTCTAGTGAATGGTTAACAAGACAATATTGCAACTGTGTCTTTGTATAATTGCATGCCCATCTGGAAGACTGTGTAAATACGAGTACACTGGTTTTTATTAGCTGTCTGACCCGATGACTGTACAGACGGGTTGCGGTATCGATAATGGAGTGTGAATGTGTGATGACAGGCAGCGTTTGACAAGCGCATTACTCGTGTTAATAAGCTCCTTGATAAAATGCTTGCACTGCATCTGACCTGCACATGAGCATTGTCCGAGATTGCGCATCCGCATCACAATGACAAGTACAATGATACTGTTGGTGAGACTCAGATTGTCGTTATTATAGATTCATCACTTCAATACCGCAGGTAAGAATCTGGCCTTGGGACTCCGATCTGTCTTCAGTTCTTGTTTTAGCAATTTAAAAATACTATTTCGTATGTTCATTGGAACTGAATATGCCAATAACCAATGCATCCGTTGAAACTGTTTTCTCAATACACTAATTTTGTTTGATTTTTTTTTTTTTTTTTTTTTTTGTATTTTTGTATTTTTGTTTTTTTTTTTTTTATATTTAATTTATTAACTTTCATGCTTACATGAAGTTCCTATACATGTTTTTTCTTCAGTAACGCCTCAGCTATCTATCAGTTTATTTGTGTTTAACGACACCACTAGAGCCCATTGGTTAATCAATCATCGGCTATTGAATGTCAAGCATTTAGAAATTCTGACATGTAGTCTTAGAGGAAACCCGCTACATGATTGTATTAGCAGCAAAGGATCTGTTATCTGCATTTCATCCACAGACAGCATTACACACGCCACGCTCTTTATCGGATGATAGATTTTAAATTCAGTAATGAGCTATCAATACTAAACGTTAACCGCGAGCCAGATCGAACAGGTACGTGAAGACATTTTTCCAAACAGAGGTCCGGTCCGGTTTTACGACTGTGACTGCGATAATGGTTAAGTCGATCTGTTTTACAATGACTTCTCCATTTTAAATAAATAATCATTAACAACAAAGCCAACCACGGAAATGCCACCTCTCCATATCATAACTTACCTCCGGGTGTGACAATATTACCATAAGAAGCTTTCTCTATTTTACAAGCTACAATGGTAGCTGGGTTCCTGGGGTATCTTTAAAAACAGCCTCGAGATTTCTGTTAAACGATTTATGGTACATGTTCATTACGTTAATTGCTCTCACTGTTATTACTTCGGGCACCTTTACTCTGTGGACCATACCAGCCCGCGTTGTAAGTCAACCGGTTGGAAAAACTAATACCATGCATCAATTACAAAACTTTATTTCTTGCTACCATCTTTATTAATTTATGCACCCCCGCTGTGTCGCCCTCCCCTCATATTGTAAAGCAACCACATGGAAAGCCAACGCCATACGTGAATTAGAAAGGTTTATTTCTTGTCAATATCTGGATCGGGAATAAACCACACTTTGATTGGACATGCTATAAAGCTGCCAGATGAGTTTTTCATTCCCACATTTCCCCCACTTGTTGTTGACGCGATGATTAATGGGTTTTGCGGTGCGTTTCGTCAAAAACCTCCCAGTGCCACTGTCAGCGTTGTTTACCCTCCTACTTTTTACCTGATCCGCGGACGCATACGTGTTTACCTAGCTTCATTCTGATGGATCGGGGGTCTCCGCGTTTTAGCTTTGGTCTGTGTTTCTCTCTGTTGTGCCCGTCACAGACAACAACAGAGCTTTCACTTCACGAGACCGCCGTGTCACTTACAACACAATACCACAGAAACAAAACTAATTCACGTCCAGCATTCGGCCAGTGAAAGCGATCGTTTCACAAATTGTCAGTAGTGGTAGCAATTTGCATGACAAAGAAATAGGTGGGCACTTTAATAAAGAAAAGACAAAGCTCAGTGGCTTAACCGGAAGTAGGTGGGCATTTCTGCAGGTGGATTCTAAATGCATTAGTTTTTACCAAAATAACATTATATTATAAATCTGGTTGCCACAAAATATAATATTTCCATTATAAAAAACGTATGAAAGTATTTATCTAGTTTTATTTGTTATATTTAAATAAGTCATGAAATGACATCTCGTTGTGTCTTTTGCCTGCCACTTAAGGTTGATAAAAAAGGAATATACATGTTGTATTTTGTATTTATTTTATTGAGGAAGCAATACTTATATAGGTTCATGATACAAATACACGATACAGAATTTAAAAAAGAACTCATTTAAAAAAAAAAAAATGAAACCATTATTTCTCTGAGAAATCTAGCGTTCAGACTTGCTAATAATAACACTTTTTTTAATTATTATTATTATCTTTTAATTGATTGTTTTGGTTATTAAACAATAAGGCAAAGTGACGTCATCAAATGCTGGCTATACCAAACAGAGTTTGTCACATATCTCAGAAATATTAATGTCAGGCACTGCAGTATTTTGTTCTATTTATAGTTGGGAACATTTCCCACTTTGACCAATGAAATGCCATTTGGTATAATGCTACCTGTAAACCTCTGAACTATAGTGTATTGAACTGTATTCCTATATCAAATTCATTTTTGTTGTCGTCAAAATTGAGAAAGAGAAAAAAATATATATAACTGCAGAATGAACGAAATGCCAAATCTTCTCAAACAGTCTCAGCAGTCACTTATTGTGCCAGCTTAAATAATTGGTCAGTTGTCACTTTATCCACTGGCCCGTGCCATCCTACTATTGTCGCTGTAAAGGATTTAATACGTACGTTCACTTCAAACATTTTAGATGGTTCTCGAACTTTCTGAAAGGGCCACTGCTTCATCGGGTCGAACATTTGAAGGTTCATTCTTGTAACTGGTAACACAATGGGAGGTAATTGACGAACCGTCCGGCTCGGATGGTGTATAAAACTCCAGTACTTCTGGCTCGCATATCAAAGCAGTCGGCGCGGATAATGCTCTTTCTGTGATAACGGCCACTGGGTACGTATAAAAGTTAGCACAGTCGAAGAGTGAAACGAAGCGAATATACTAATTTCTGAAAAAAAAGTAATTCTACTGAAGTCCAAACACACAAGCGCATTGTCATTGACCGGTTTCAGCATGATGTGTTATTTACCAACATTTTTATTAACCGACTCATGTTGGCTGTATTTTTTCTAAAACAAATATGTATACATTTACAACACAAATGCTATATGTGTAAATTAAATGATTGACAAAAAAGCCCACCCACAATTTTAGAACTAAAAATTCAATAATATTTTTTTATTTTTTTATTTTTTTATTACAGATAATGCAGATCAGTTTTAACAGGCTCATTTCATTATCAGTATATGTGTCTGTCTATCTGATATTAGTTGCTTGTAGTTGAAACGTTTGTGTTTATTAAAGCAGTAGCTCGGGGGTTGGGGGTGAGGGTGGAGGGTTTCAATTTTTTTTAATGATTTTTTTTTATTGGTTTGTTTGTTTGTTCATTTGTTCGTGTGTTTGTTGGTTTGTTTGTATTACATTACATTACATTACATTACACGACACAAGTCGAGTGTGAGAGGAATACCTAACAACAGTCAGTCATATCTGTACTGAATGTGTTTGAATAACACCACGTTAACACCGGGAGAGCACACCGCTCGATACCCAGTGGTGCTGTGTAGTGTCGTTGAGCTGTAAATCCGCCGCAGATTTCACTGTGGACGGACGATTAAACCTGAATACAGCGTGGATCTGTGGATGCAGTTTTGCATGCTGATGCTTGATGCTGCACTTTCACTTACATTCGCGGCTTATCGAAAAATACT
Organism: Gigantopelta aegis; assembly: GCF_016097555.1. Lineage (NCBI taxonomy): Eukaryota > Metazoa > Mollusca > Gastropoda > Neomphalida > Peltospiridae > Gigantopelta > Gigantopelta aegis. The sequence goes on along the minus strand of NC_054704.1, from coordinate 85,026,112 downwards.
ACACAACTGTTGTAAATCTAAAAACAAATAATAGGATCCATTGCCGGTAAAATACAAAACAACAACAACAACAACAGCAGTAGTAGAAGCAGCAGCAGCAGCAACAACAACAACAACACATAAGAGTTCTACAGGATTAAACATGTCCACAGGGGTCAGAAATGAAACAAAAAATATCTCGTCTTTCAGGTTTAAGTTTCTGCCGAATAGAGCAAAGAATGTTCTCTGGCCAATGGACAAATAATTGAGTAGCAGATTTAATCTAATAATTTCTGTGTTACCTTAATTGTTTAATAACTATTAAGATTACTTTTAAATTATCTTTAAATTATATCTAAATAAAACAAGACAATTATACAGACGACGCAAGTTGCTAAAATGATTCAGTGGTTGTACTGATGAGTCTCATGAAGTGTGTTGTAAGTAGAGATGTTATGGTCATCATAACAAATGACAACAAACTCATGACGTGTTGCAATGTGCACTAAGACGTGGATCAAATGAAGGTGATAAAATAAATAAGGTTAATTAAGGTTACATTATTTCACTTTGGGCAGAGGAAGTTTGTGTTGTTTAACGACACCAAGGGAACAATCTGATTAAAATTAGCTCTACTGGTCTACCAGTAGATCTAACAGCATTGCGTGGACTCCCATGTCCAGGTGACATTTCATCTATAAATAACAATTTAAATATCGACCAATTACACTTCGCCTTTTATAGCGTTATTCGGGAGCATACAAATTCTAAAAATATCGGGCGAGACTATTTATGTAATGGGCGAACTTGTTGGTCTATTTCAACATTGACAAAACAGGGGGGAAAGTATAAACAGATTTTATGGCTATAGCATCACGTGGTTTTTTTCCGTCTTGAAACGAATTTTATATAAAATTTTGTATTGAAATTAGTTTCCGGCATACTTCGTAATTCACTCGAATCATTTCGTATACCCTCGGCATAAGCCCGAATGTTTTCAAATTCTTTTTAAATCACTGGCATGATTTTGCAAGTAAGGTTTCGACTGAACATGAGCTCCAACGGGCTGCTGTTAGATCCACATGTAATAGTGGAGCTAATTTTAATTATATTGCCACTGGAACACATTAATTAGGTAATCATCGGCTACCTTTGGTATTAACTTATGTATTGAATATTTGAGAATTCAAGATCGGCCTTTAGTACTGAATTATGCACTTTGGTACTAAGCCATGAATTTCACTACCGAGTTTAGAACAAACAAATAAAAACAATAATGATAAAATAAATTTAACAAAAATAAATCGTATAATACAAATATTGATATGTTTACTTCAGTATCGACCAGAGGACTTTATTATCGAGCAGTGAAGCTTATATTCTGTATAATTATCCTGTTGTCCGACATGAACCACTATTTTATGAATGCGGTCATTTAGGACAGTCTTTTGAACGAAAACACCTATTTTAATGTTTCTGTCGTATTGTTGGGTGTGGGCGAGGTTCAATTAGTTCCGCGTGGTACCTCACCTCCTCAAGGACAAGACCTTTTACAGGGTCTGTAAAGGTGATAATTACAATAACGAGATGTCCTCCACACAGCCCGCCCGAGCACACTGTAGCACTGGCAAGAACGCTGTGTTGATCATACAATACCGGTCATCGGGTATACGGCTGGCATGTACTGGGTTCGCAGCCCGGTACAGGCTTCCACACAGAACGAGTTCTAACGACCACTACACCCTCGTCTCTGTCACTAACCACTAACAAGTAACCACAAAACCACTGTCCTGGCAGACAGTACAAGAGCTGAGGTGTGTGCCTAGGACAGCGTGCTTGGACCTTAATTGGATATAAGTACGAATATAGGTTTAAATGAAAATAAAATGATCAAACAACGAAACATGTTAATGCTATACACTGCAAATGAATCCAAACACTACTAATATACTTTTACGTTCTCCTGATACATTATATTATTGTTTTGATTATTATGCAATTTCAACTGACCAACCAAGGAAGGAATGTTTTATTTAATGACACACTCATCCACCCACCAGCAGAAGGAAGGCATTTTTATTTAATGACGCACTTAACCACCCACTAACAGAAGGAAGAAATGTTTTATTTAATAACGCACTCAACTATCCACCAGCAAAAGGAAGAAATGTTTTATTTAATGACGCACTCAACCACCCACTAACAGAAGGAAGGGATGTTTTATTTCATGACACACTCAACCACCCACTAACAGAAGGAAGGGATGTTTTATTTAATGACGCACTCAACCACCCACTAACAGAAGGAAGGGATGTTTTATTTAATGACACACTCAACCACCCACTAACAGAAGGAAGGGATGTTTTATTTAATGACGCACTCAACCACCCACTAACAGAAGGAAGGGATGTTTTATTTAATGACGCACTCAACCACCCACTAACAGAAGGAAGGGATGTTTTATTTAATGACGCACTCAACCACCCACTAACAGAAGGAAGGGATGTTTTATTTAATGACGCACTCAACCACCCACTAACAGAAGGAAGGGATGTTTTATTTAATGACGCACTCAACCACCCACTAACAGAAGGAAGGGATGTTTTATTTCATGACGCACTCAACCACCCACTAACAGAAGGAAGGAATGTTTTATTTAATGACGCACTCAACCACCCACTAACAGAAGGAAGGGATGTTTTATTTAATGACGCACTCAACCACCCACTAACAGAAGGAAGGGATGTTTTATTTAATGACGCACTCAACCACCCACTAACAGAAGGAAGGGATGTTTTATTTAATGACGCACTCAACCACCCACTAACAGAAGGAAGGGATGTTTTATTTAATGACGCACTCAACCACCCACTAACAGAAGGAAGGGATGTTTTATTTAATGACGCACTCAACCACCCACTAACAGAAGGAAGGAATGTTTTATTTAATGACACACTCAACCACCCACTAACAGAAGGAAGGGATGTTTTATTTAATGACGCACTCAACCACCCACTAACAGAAGGAAGGGATGTTTTATTTAATGACGCACTCAACCACCCACTAACAGAAGGAAGGGATGTTTTATTTAATGACGCACTCAACCACCCACTAACAGAAGGAAGGGATGTTTTATTTAATGACGCACTCAACCACCCACTAACAGAAGGAAGGGATGTTTTATTTCATGACACACTCAACCACCCACTAACAGAAGGAAGGAATGTTTTATTTAATGACGCACTCAACCACCCACTAACAGAAGGAAGGAATGTTTTATTTAATGACACACTCAACCACCCACTAACAGAAGGAAGGGATGTTTTATTTAATGACACACTCAACCACCCACTAACAGAAGGAAGGGATGTTTTATTTAATGACACACTCAACCACCCACTAACAGAAGGAAGGGATGTTTTATTTAATGACACACTCAACCACCCACTAACAGAAGGAAGGAATGTTTTATTTAATGACGCACTCAACCACCCACTAACAGAAGGAAGGAATGTTTTATTTAATGACACACTCAACCACCCACTAACAGAAGGAAGGGATGTTTTATTTAATGACACCCTCAACCACCCACTAACAGAAGGAAGGGATGTTTTATTTAATGACGCACTCAACCACCCACTAACAGAAGGAAGGGATGTTTTATTTAATGACGCACTCAACCACCCACTAACCGAAGGAAGGGATGTTTTATTTCATGACACACTCAACCACCCACTAACAGAAGGAAGGAATGTTTTATTTAATGACGCACTCAACCACCCACTAACAGAAGGAAGGAATGTTTTATTTAATGACGCACTCAACCACCCACTAACAGAAGGAAGGGATGTTTTATTTAATGACGCACTCAACCACCCACCAGCAGAAGGAAGGAATGTTTTATTTAATGACACACTGAACCACACATCCTTAGAAGGAAGGGATGTTTTATTTAAATTTAATAACGCACTCGACTACATACTCTTAGCATTAGAAGGAAGGGATGCATTATTTAATGGCACAATCAACCATCCACCAACAGATTCAAATCAATCAATAAAAACCGTACATCCATCCATCGTTTCGGCTCTCTAGCATTCACCTACCAAGTCATCATAATGTAAAAGAAACAAAAACACCTCAAAACAAAAAACAAAACAAAAGCAGAAACAAATAAAACAAAACAAAATCGAACATGAAAAACAACAAACAAACAACCAGGAAACCCACCACCACCACCAACACCACACCACCACCCTAAGTAAATAATAACAAGGCTAAACATTGTTTTCTTACGTGTTCATATATTTACTAGAAAGCAAATATGATCACGTATATTTTGATATCATCCATAACACATAACATCAATTACGTCATTAATGGCGGTATATTCATCCATAGCTTTATATTTAAAATGCGCTTACACTGCATTGTGGTTTATTGTAGAGGTTTTCTCCTTCTATAACTGACTTTGTTTCCTGCAGATTACACTGTGCGATCTCCCCCCCCCCCCCCCCCCGCGCCATTATTTTTGGCAGATAATTTGATTCTAGTTTAAACACGAAGTGTAGACAGATTGTGTGTGTGGTCATCGAAGCTATCTGGCCAGCTCGGGAGATGCTTTGGAAATCCCACTGCACACCAACATTGTGTTAGCTTTCAGGAAAGACAATATTGACTCCCAACACGAGATGCTGGAATCTTCAAAAGATCATTTGTATTTAAAGCGGTTTTAAAGGATTTGATAGCATGTTGTATACATTCGGTGCGGTGTTAGAATGATTTGAACATTTCATAAAGACAATATCATAACACATAAAGTTTGAACGCAAACATCCACCCGTCTCGAAATAACAAGGAGCTTTGTGCCTTCCGGATGTACGTTTGGAACTCACCATTTTTGGAATGGCCGTTTTTAGCACGTTCCTCTGGCGATGTTTATGTGTAAGCTATTTTAATTGTAAGGACAGAAACAATTTTCGAATAAAAATATCAATGGAATGAGCTGATGCGAAGATTCAAAGAAACAGTAAAAAAAAAGAAAAAAAAAGATTCAGTGATGATCATCAACTAGACAGCCTGACTCGATGTATTACAGTGAAAGAGTTTAGCGAAATTTCAGAATTTTTTTAAGTACAGTGATATGCTGTTTAGCACAAATATAAATAATGGTTATTGCGTAAGAGAGAGTCGTGTGTGTGTGTGTGTGTGTGTGTGAGAGAGAGAGAGAGAGAGAGAGAGAGAGAGAGAGAGAGAGAGAGAGAGAGAGAGAGAGAGAGAGAGAGAGAGAGAGAGAGAGAGAGAGAGCGATGCAAACACAGCAACAAGTGGTTATTTATTTGCATGTTCACAAGAAGTAGCATAGACACACTGACGTCCATTAATATATCTTATAATAATCAGTATTGCAATTGGTTTCATGCTTGGTTAGTTACGTGACTCACTGACACAAGAACAGTGTTCGCTGTGGAGGGGTACAAGTTCAATACGCTGATTTGTATCTTACTAACAGCTAACAATTAATATTTGCCCTCAATACAAAGACCATATAACTAACGTTTGTCCACACTAGCGTATTTAAGGATAGTCTGTTATTTATTTTACGTTCATCGGGGTATGAACAAAAGAAAATCATACGCAAACTGTGTGAATCGACGATGCCGTTCTCACATACGTTTGAGGATGTGTTTTTTTCATACCTAGATGAAAATAAAAGAAATAACAGACAATACTTATAATAAAATTTGAATCATATTTGCTAATAATAACGCTAAAACTTCATATTTTATTTTGAATTATTTTTGGTCCATAAACAATAACGCTCCATAAGACAACTTGCCCACATAAAATGACGTCATCAGATATGACGTTCCCTGACGACGTAAATTTTATGTTCATCGAGTATTCTAATACAATTTTCATATAAGCCTTTTTTCCATTGTTTAATTTTTGTGATAAATCGGACGATAGATGTACGCTGTCGTGGGCAACTAGCATTTATCACGATAACAAAATTCCGAGAACTCGTCCAATATGCAGTCACTTAGCCTCATGTGTGGTGTTTTCGTTAGTATATTAATTTTGCGTCTTCCATTATATTTAAACGTCGATATAAATAATTTTAACACAGTTACTAACTTCAGATGAAAATGATGTTATTGTTGCTATTTTATTATTATTTTGTGCCATTGTAACTTTTAACACTTCGATAGCAGCAATGAACGTGCACCTACCTACCCCAAGTAAGGTCCGGTCACTGATCGATCGCAGCGGTCACCAGAATGTGTCTTGTGGTCTGCTCTTCTAGTTTGTGTTCTTAAAACGGGTGCAAGCAGGTTCATCAGAAATAATTATAACACAATCTCAAGTACCTTATTTTTGTTTAAAACATAGTTTTTGTGACAAAAAAAGCAATTTTAAACAGCATTAACTGCTTTAAAATATCGCACAATTCTGAAAAACATTTGAAAATAATACTTTCCCTTTAGTAAATGCATATTATTTTATGTGTTTATAAAAACTTTAAGTGAAAATATGTATCACAGAATTTTTGGATTTAGGGACTCGAATTCGTCTCGTCCCTAAATCCAAATTTTGTGATAAATCCTTATAGTTAACAACGAAACGCAATATTATCCCCTAAATGAACAAACTCCCGTTGCTACGTCTGGGCCAATGGGATGACGTTAAATGGTATTGAATGTGACGGAAATTTAATTATATGAATCTTAATTAGATACATTTTTTGCATTTACCATAGTTTGACACCCAATAGCCGATGTATTTTTCGTGCTGGGGTTCGTTAAACATTCATTCATTCATTCATTTAATTAGATACATGTATATTCAAGAGCATGATGATGTCTTGTTTTACCATGTGCATGTCAAGAGTCATTCTGTATTTTCTGTATTTCTATATCAATATGTCATCATGCCATGCGTTTCTCTAGCAATATAGACCATTGCATTTATGAGCTGAAACAATTGTAACAGTCAAAGCTTCTAACGGTTAATGTGTGATCTATCGCCCCTGGTGGCCTGGCCATCTGGTTATTAACAGTAATGTGATCTGTAAAGCCAACACGTGTTGCTTGGGCATATCATTTTAGATGAACGTTCAGTCATAACATTGTTTATAACTTCGAGGATATTTGATACTGGAAAGTTCAAAAGGTAACGTCGTGGTTACAGGCTGATAGGTAATGGGTTCGGATCCCAGTCGAGGCATGGGATTTTTAATCGAGATACCGACTCCAAACCCTGAGTGAGTTCTCCCGCAAGGCTCAGTGGGTAGGTGTAAACCACTTGCACCGACCAGTGATCCACAACTGGTTCAACAAAGGCCATGGTTTGTGCTATCCTGCCTGTGGGAAGCGCGAATAAAAGATCCCTTGCTGCTAATCGGAAAGAGTAGCCCATGTAGTGGCGACAGCGGGTTTCCTCTCAAAATCTGTGTGGTCCTTAACCATATGTCCGACGCCATATAACCGTAAATAAAATGTGTTGAGTACGTCGTTAAATAAAACATTTCTTTCTTCTTTCTTTCGAGGAAACGTTCTGTTCATCAAACCATTTGTTTTCCTTCTCAATGCGAATGATAGAAATCATGTAATAATTACATTTTCATTTAATACATTTTGTGTATAAGGAAATAATAATTCACACTGAGGTTTGGACATGTCTCTCAGTGGACCCATTCTCTGACTATATTCCTCCGTACTTATCAGTGTTCCACGACTGGTATATAAAATACTGTGGTGTGTGCTGTCCTGTATGTGGGAAATGCATATAACAGATCCCTTGATATTACTACGAAATGTAGCAGGTGCCCTTTGCAGATTACCTGTCAGAATGACCAAATACTTAATTTCCAATAGCTGATGATTAATTTATTAATGTTTTTAGTGATGTCAGTAAACATAACAAACGTAGGACATTCGCAAGTGCATGTATAAAGCTCAACACAAATATCACCGGGAATTGTTTTGTCCTGAGAAGTACTTCATTCAGTTGCCAAATCATACATGGTTATCGATACTTTGATATAAAACTAACTTCTGGCAACGGAAGTATAACTTTACAAAAAAACCAACCCCCCCCACCCCCCCAAAAAAACACACACACCCCCCCCCCCCCCCCCAAAAAAACAACAACCCAAAAACCCCACCGAAACGAAACGAAACGAAACAAAACGAATCAAACATAAAGCTTCGTTTATTTTTAGCTAATGCCAAGAGTTTAAATAGTTTGTAAAACGACTTATTGTAGCAAGCGTTATCAGAAGAGGATCGTACTCAGTGTATATTTCAAGTCACGTCAGTTATACAAGTGTTCCTTTAAGATCACGTATTTATTCCTATATTTACAGCAATAACCGTACATATCTAAGTCAAATAAATAAAACTTCAAAATGTTTCCCTGGATTCACATGTTAAACACGACTGTATGGTTACTATTTTGTCCTAGCAAATATTAAATGATAAATATAAGCACACCGAGTGTATGGAATTCCTGCTATATCGGTTATTTTATACTTCTAGATATGAATAAATAATAAACACTAAAAATAGCCGCGTCGAACAATTCTGTTTTAAAAGGGTTTACTGCCCGTGTTCCTCGGAGTAGTGGAGAATATCGATATTCCTACTTAATCGACACCTGATGACTAAAATATTTTTTAGTAGATAGTGGCCCATCCATTCATCTATTATTAATTTAACTGTTTAATTAATAAAATAAGTGTTTCATTTTTTTTTTTTTTTTTCAATGGGCGTTCCTGAAAATTGTGAATAATATTGATATTCTACACCTGTTGGTCAGAATAAAACGTTAGTACCTTGCTTTCGTCCATCCCTGCATTAATTATCATTTTAATTAATTTTAATTAATTCATTAATTGTTTAATTAATTCATTCATTTCTTCATTCACTCGTTAGTCCATATTGTACACTATCGTTCTCATTTAATTTGTTTCTGCCCTCGACGTATATAAGATTCTGAAAGCGATATTGGTTAGTAATTCTGATTTGATACAGAAACTTAATTCCCATCTAGATTTCTAGTGTCCGTGTCGGCCTCAGATCAGGGAAATTAATTGGCGTGGAGTTAATCTGTATTGTAATTAGAGAATCCAGTGAACGTTGATAGCTGTAGTTTACAGTGTTTCCGGCTTGTTAACGAGAACAACAGCTGCTGCTGACACGTCGGTGTTGACGTCACCCGAGGCTGCGCAGTAAGTGGATGATCTAGTTCCTGTTCCGCCGTATCAGGTTCAAGTATGGCGAAGGTTTCCGTTTTGAACAATCTGGCCTCAGACCACAATTAATTTCACTATGTATTCTCATGTAGCCCCAGTGGCTGTAGCACTTTTATTAATTTCACCAGGCCATTAGCATTTCACGGGAAACATTACCTGCCTGGGCCCATTGAACACTCGAAAGGACGACATCTGTTGTCCAGCTCTTTTCCGCGTTATATCAATGTAAATAAACACACGTGGGCCAAGGGACCGAATCATACCCATTTCTCTGCATTTTACACAAATTTTGCATGACTTCAATGTGCTCTGGGGGACATTATGCAGTATCCAGTGTAAACCAAGTGCACATATTCACTAACTACATCCTCTTACCTGTCAAACCCAGTGTAACAATCCAGTATACTAAGCAGCTCCCCAGCCATTAATCACATCACAAGAAAACTATATTTTCTCGCATTAGTTTCCGTATTTTGGACAACCAAATGGGTGGATAACTCTAGTCTGAGGCCATCTAGAAGTGTCTTTCTTTATGGCTAGCCACCGGGAATAGGTTTGTTATTGTCCATTCAGGGGCGGGACGTAGCCCCGTGGTAAAGCGCTCGCTCGATGCACGGTCGGTCTGGGATCGATCCCCATCGGTGGGCCCGTTGGGCTATTTTATTTGACGACGCACTCAACACATCTTATTTACGGTTATATGGCGTCGGATTCTCGTACCACGACTAGTATGTCAAAGGTCGTGGTATGTACTACCCTGTCTGTGGGATGGTGCATATAAAAGAACCCTTGCTGTTAATCGAAAAGAATAACCCATGAAGTAGTTACAGCGGGTTTCCTCTCTCAATATCTGTGTGGTCCTTAACCATATGTCTGACGCCATATAACCGAAAATAAAATGTGTTGAGTATGTCGTTAAATAAAACATTTCTTTATTTATTTCTCTGTCGATTCATGATATACATGTAGTATATATAGAATTCGCCGTCCTGTTTTACTTAGACCACCAGGAATACACACGTGAAAAATAATCGTAAATTATCCAACCTGTGTTAGTCTGGCTCATGGTAGAGAATTTATCTAAAATGTATATTATTGGATGAGTCGTCTCATTAGAAAAACTTTGATGTGTTTTTTTTTTTTTTTTCATTATAATTGCGAGTGTGGTATCAAATGGTCTTGGATTAGGAGATGATCATCGAAAAGAAAAGAAAAGTTTGTTTTGTTTAACGACACCACTAGAACACATTGATTTATTAATCATCGGCAATTGGGTGTCAAACATATGGTCATTTTTGACACAGTCATAGAGAAGTAACCCGCTACATTTTTTTTCCATTAGTAGCAAGGGATCTTTTATATGCGTGCGCTTTACCACTGGGCTACGTCCCAAACCTCATCGAAAAGAATACTGTATCAGCATACGCTCTCCTAATTCCCGAACAGGGGCTGATGGTTAGTTGTTAAAGGTCCTACAACTCCGAGATAAACATTTCAAACACATTTCGGGTGATATGTGGATGCGAACCCAGTACCTACTGGTCTTAAGGTCAATAACCTAATAACTAACCAGTTCACCGAGGTCATCCGTCCATTTTGTTATGCACAGAACGCCTTCTTGTTTCGAAATATTATGCTGATTACAAATGTTTGTTATCGTCAAAACAATATATTTACTACCTGTGTTAAGTGGTTTCAGTGACTTAAAGTCTTCCATTGATTGAAAATTCCATGATCCTGATATATATATATATATATATACTCTTCAAAAGAAGAAACGCAAAACCACAATGTAGTAACATTTGGAGAATTGATTTAATTATTGAATGGTGAGTCCGATAATTACCAAATGTTGCAGGATTGTTCACAATTCACTCTAGTCCATTGTGAGTAAGTGATAGGACACACCACCAAGGTCAAGGTCATCTGGAGTCAATACCGGGTGTGGCCTCCGCGTGTGTTGACAACTGCCTGGCACCGTCGGTCCAACTCGTCCCATAGATGCTCAATTGGGTTCAAATCCGGTGATATCGATGGCCAAGGAAGGACATTAATGTTGTTGTTCTGTAGGAAAGCCGTTGTGAGACGTGCTGTGTGAGGCCTGGCGTTGTCATGATGGAACACTGCGTTGGCGTTGGCCATAACTGGAACGATGTGTGGCCGGAGGATCTGGTCAATGTAGCCCTGTGCATTCAGGTTGCCCTGCACGTGGACCAGGTCAGTTCTGCCAGTGTGTGAGATGGCTGCCCACACCATGACACTACCCCCGCCGAATCTGTCCACTTCCTGCACGCAGTTTGCCGCATAACGTTCACCACGACGCCTATACACGCGACATCTTCCATCATGACGTCGGAGCAGAAATCGGGACTCGTCACTGAACCACACCTGTCTCCATCGCAGTTGAGGCCATTGTCGATGAATCTGGCACCACTGCAGTCGGAGTCGACGGTGTTGTGGAGTTAAGATGACACCTCGAACTGGACGTCTGGCACGAATTCCTACCTCACGTAGGCGGTTCCGTACGGTCTGGTCGGATATCCTGCGCAAACCTGGTATTGCTGCGGCTGTGGAGGTGGCAGTAGTAAATCGTTCCCGAAGGTGGCGTACCCGGATGTAGCGGTCCTGCCCGGGGGTAGTGACCCGTGGTTCGACCGGATCTAGGGAGGTCACGTGTTGATCCATGTTGCTGGTAACGGTCCCACAGTCTGGAGATGGTGCTTGGGGACACATGGAATGCCCTGGCAACGGCCGTTCTGGATTCGCCTGCGTCTAGTCGGCCGATGGCATTGTTTCTCTGCGGTTCACTGAGACGTGGCATGTCCTGGATTGTCAACTGTCGGCCAGATACAGGCCAGGCAAGCGAACACCCTGCACTTTTATACTGTTGGTGTTCATGTTGCACGTGCAGACAACGCACGTGCAGTGGTGACATGGTTTACACGTGGCTGCGTTTTTGCGAATATTCACATTTTGGAACTTTATTGTACAGTAGCTGCGTTTTATCGAATGTAACCGTGGGAATGTGTTTGGGACATGCAATGACCTTATATTCACAAAGCATGAACCGGTAGGAAACATAAAATCGGAGTTATAACCCATTTGTACCCTTTTGCGTTTCTTTTTTTGAAGAGTATATATATATATATATATATATAGCTATATCGACATATACAAGCCGGAGTCGAAGTAATATTATTCTCGAAGCTTTGACTGCCAAAAAACCCCAATAAACCCCCCCCCCCCCCAAACAAAAACAAACAAGACAAAACCCAACAAAACTCCAAAAACAACAACAACAACAACAACAACAACAAAAAACAAACAAACAAACAAAACAACAGAAGTTAATCTGTGATGCTACTGGGTGTTCGTAAGAGACTGCAATTTCCTGTCACAAATGTGGTACATGTTATGAAGACCGACATAAATGTCAGTATAAGCTCACAGTGATCTATTACATCATACATCATACTTACCAACGATAGATCATATTCTTAAAATGTTAAAAATATACAGTTTATAGATATACGATAGACATGCATATAAAACGTATCATATACAGATTGTAATAATGTCCACGTGATGTGCAGAGGGTATCTAATATTTAAACACACAAAGACTATTACATATCTAATACATGTATATAAACATTCATATACAATTACCTATAAATATAAATAGACTATTACATATTTATTACTTAAACATACATGGAATAGTAACTGTCTTAGTATATAAACATATATGGACTATTCACTGCACTTTTATATTTAAAGTCTTGAGAAATATTTGAGTAAATAACAACAAACATTATAATCGTCAATGGGAATATTAATTTTATGCATATTGTCAGTAGTTTAATATTTTCGCTGATCGACCAGTGGATTCTTTTCTACAAGATACCGGAAATAGGAAATGGTTTATTTAAGACGCGCTCAACACATTTTATTTACGGTTATATGGCGACGGACATATGGTTAAGGACCACACAGATATTGATGGAGGAAACCCGCTGTCGCCACTTAATGGGCTACTCTTTTCGATTAGCAGCAAGGGGTCTTTTATATGCACTATCCCATAGACAGGATAGCACATACCACGGCCTTTGATGTACGAGTCGTGGTGCACTGGCTGGTGCGAAACATAGCCTAATGGACCAACTGACGGAGATAGACCTCAAACCGACAGCACATCAAGCGAGAGCTTTACCACTGGGGTCCGTCTCGCCCCTTACAATACATCGATCACCCAAACAGTAAGGTGTGTGAGTATCTTTCGCCAACCCCTCCCAATATCTACTGATCATGTTAATGTTATATTATTAGAGGTACCCTTAACAGAGCATAATAATAATAATTCACATGCTGTTGGAGAACTACTTCAGAATTGGGTTTTGTTTGTAAAGAACATAATGTCAAACCTGCAGACATTAGTTCTTTGAATTATTAGTTCAGGTGAAGATTGTATCTTACAGGTATACCAGTGTCGGCAAAACTAACGATCTGATAAAGTCTGAGATTTCTGCCGCTATAATCAGATGGCCTTATTGGGTCAACCGCGCTTCACAAATCACAGTCTACTGGATTAAATATGGAGTTTCGGGTTCGCCATGTCTCACTCACGACCGAACATCCGGACTCAGACAATGTGCAGCGCATTGTGCCGACAATTTCTTTAATTAACTCTGACAATTTACTCCGTCGTGGCCGTAGACTGCAGCTACACACGGGCTTCCATAATGCTACAAACAAGGTCTTTTGTCGCGGATGTTTTCAAAACCAATATCCCACAATGCGGTTAACTAAGCATGAGCGCTCCGCCACAGTGTGCTATTATTGCCTGTCATTTTTGACGAAGATAGCAATCTACATCGAGATCAAAATACACCGATTTTCCAAATGGCCAGCGGAATCTTGGGTCATCTGAAGCAATTAGTTTACAATGGGTCCTCGTGGAGATTTTGTTATGGGGGAGTACTACAATTGACCAGTGCACGCGATGTCCATGATTGAAGTATCAAACTGTGTGGACGAAAACAACCAGCAACTATAAAAGTGTTTAATAGTGGCTAGTATTTTTCAGCCATAGATGGCTAGACCTAGGTGATAAGCCAATTTTAGTAAAAGGTTTTAACAGCTGCCAATAAGTCAATCAACGTGTCACAGTTTTTAATTTACAGAATGCAAAATTTGCATTAGTTGCATGTTGTTTTCAAATTAAAAATAAAATTACCGTTGTGTGATGTTTCATGTTCGGTTTTCAATAGTATCTTTATAGAATGGTTTCTCAGAGTAAAACTGAAGTAGGTTTTTCCCCATCCCAACCGGTGTTCCACGATTGGTGTATTAAAGGGCGTGGTATATGTTTATGGAAAGTGCATATAAAAGAACCCTTGCTGCTTTGTCAGTTACAACATCTTATTTGACAGTAGTGGATTTTCTCCCCATCGATCAGGGCCAGGTTCCACGAAGCGATCTTATAGCTAAGATCATCTTAAATGCATGACTACCTCATGAACTTAAGGTGATCTTAATACTAAAATCGCTTCGTGGAACGGGTCTCTGGTGTCGAAAGAACCGTATATATGACGCCAAATAGCCCACGTTTAAATCCTGTTCTGGACGGAAGACCTGTCCCCATGACAGGCGTGCGTTACAACAGCTTACTCTGAATGTGCTCGCTAAGCTGTATGACCTGGCCTGACCCGACCTGACCGTAGTTTAAAATGTGCTGAGGTGTAGTTAAAACAAATATTCCTTCCTATTAATTCGTGACAGTCGGTCGTTGAAAACCACATCACGTGGCGGTAGTATTGCCTGCACGTCGCCGTAACTTTTGGACTGACATACGAGTAGAGCTAAACGGGAGACATGTCTCACGCCCTGTCACATCCATCTCGTAACATTGTGTGTCTGGCATATAGGTACGCTTTACCTGCTGCTGCGTGTGATGTCACACTTTGCTAACACAACATACACACCTGCAGGGTGTTATTCTTCAAGGCTTACTAACCCGGCTACATTACACCGTTTGTGGATTCATTAACCAACAACACAAACACAACCTGACTGCTGGGCCTGTGTGGATAGAGGGTATATTACGGGGCCTGACAGAGATGCCCCGAGTTCAAAGAGAACCATCTTCTCGGTTCTGAATCGCTGGACTCTAAAGGGTTGACATTGTATACTTGTCGACTCTTCTCTCTTCTGGTACAGGTGACATACTATCATAATAGTGGATCGATGTTTTTATCACGATGATAAATAATAGATGTATTGACAATGTCTATACCACTAGGCCAAAATGGGAACCAAGACGAGCATAACGTTTATTTAATGACACATCAACACCTGTTAAACTGCGGATATTCTATGAGTTGAATACAGTTATTTCGACATTTGGTCTAGATCCTGACAGTAGAAAACTGCTGTCGCCACGTATGTTACTCCTACATAATAGCAGTACTAGGGTTTTAATACGCACCTTTCAACAGGCAGGACACTACATACCACAACCTTTCATGTACCTGTCGTGACGCACTGAGTGAGACTGGAAAATGTGACGGAGTCGACGGAAAGAATGTAATCCCAACAACCCGTAGTACTTTAGGGTGTATACTACCAAATCAAACCCCATAGACGACAATAGTAACATATGTGGCTAAAACGCCTACCTGCAACGTATCAACAGACATAAACGCCACGGATATAAATACTACCACCCCTTACACTTAAAGTGAATCAGAAAAAAATGGGGGTCAAGCTGCTCATTTCTGAGATAACGGGTAGCGTCTATGACTACCCTAATTTCGCACAAAATTCGAGTACTTTTTTTTACAGGTACCCCATACATGTTTCAAGCACAAGGCTACTTGACACATTGGTACTAGATGAAATAAAATTGCAATGTTTTTTTTACCCAGATGAAACTATTATTTTTTACAACCAACACACTCACATTTATAACCAATCACAGGACTTGTGGTGTTCACTTCTCTATCAAAAGTTGGGTGCACCTCGAACTTTGACCCAGCCGGAAGTTATTTGGTTTAGTACTACCTTTAGCTGAGAGCTCTACTAGATCAGAGTGCCCTGTCCTAGGAAAGCGCTTTGTCTGTCAGGTCCACTTGAAACAATATATCAAACTAGGATACTGCATCGGACACATTTTGTATTTGCGTGTATTTTGAGGAGCAAATATGAATAGTTATCGTGAAACTGATGTACCTTGATGACATTGTCTAAATAAAATATTTAAAAACCCACACACTCAGGGCCGAATTTACAACACCTCTTTTTGTGTTACACGCTTGTGTTAAAAAAAACACCAAACCCCCCAAAACACCAGCCTTCGTAAATTCGGACCTCCTTGTTTGAACTGTTAGCTTTCCTATGCCCTTCTCCAAAATGTATAGTTTATATTGTTTTTCTTGATTCAAATTTACTTAGTCCAGGTAACCAGACACTAAGCTACGCCTATTTAATTAAGGGGCATAATTGTTTCTTAGATTTGTGGAATCTGTTATAAATGGTGAACATTCTAACATTTTCAACAACGACTTTTATCTGCGGTATGTCCGAAAAATGTCATTTGAGTTTTGGGAAACGCGCAAGTGATTAATGATGTTTGTTACAACGACCTTCTGGCTATAAATAGAGACCTGACCATTTCTGTGCTAGTGCTGTTTTAAGAAGGAATTTAGACATGCATATTCTTGACAGAATTAATTGTTTAAATACCTAAAACAGCAGGCCATAATAAAACCAGAAAAAGAGTAAATATGGTTTAGGTATAGTACTTTCCACTAGTAAGCTAACGAAAGAACATGTTTAGTGCAAAATGTGCACGCAAAGATATTTAGTGACACGAACAAGAAACACTGAGATAATCAGTTTTTAATCCATAAATAAGAAAACAAACATAAGATAAAAGGGGCAACAATATTTTAATTTAAACTAATTATTTTACAGGATATGCAGATATGACGTAATTAAATGACGCATATAGACACATTGTATATTGTATAAAGTTTTTGTAACGAGCAATACACTAGTTCATATAAATACTGACGGTTAAACCATTCAATATCACAAGCTATATTGATATATAAATAGCTCCCGTGAAACAAGTGATTTAAATGGGTATTCTGAATAACCAAGCGTAAACATTGTAATTTGTCTTCGGTTAATTTTGAGCAGATCCGAACATGCTACCTGAAAAAATTATCGACAGAAATAGGAACAATTACATAGTCTCATTGGAAATAAACATGCTGTTCACATAAATAGCATCAAATCATGATACTATATTGGGATTTATTCTTATATTTAATTAAATTTATTTTCATTTTCATTTATTATCAACATAATCACTGAATGTGTATGTCTATCTTTATACCAAAGACTTTGTATGGGCCATAAATGTTTGACTACCAGTCTAAAATACGAGAAGGAAAACGAAACATCAATATAGGACAAAGCTATGTCTGCTAGTGTGGGAATAGTTTTGTTGGAACACATCATAACATTTTAATGTGCATTTTTCAAATTCGAACACGTCGCGAATAGAGCTGTGTTTCAAAACGCAAACACTCCGACCACGGAGCTATTTCGATACAGCGTAGCAGCCATTGGTATGGAAGTGATAAAATGTATGACATTTTATGTCTTCATACAGAGCTGCGCCATCTGTTGACTGTCTCTCTGACACACCTAACTTTCATTTACCCAGAAAATAAATATACATTTTGTTGATTCTTGGGATCTTTCGTGTATGTATTATTTATACAAACTGACATAACTGTTTTTCTAAACTTCCATTATCACATGATCTTGAATACCTCTCCTCCCCACTCCCGCCCTCGAAATCGTCATTTTCAGCTTTCTAGAGGGGTACACATGAGCAAAGGTTTTAATAATTCTACAAATATAAAACATAACGTTGTGTTATAAAATATATAATCCAAGCGTAAGACTATTAAAAATATGAGAAAATATTTATAAGCTATGTGTTGATACATGTTGAAAGAGAATTCGATTATGTTATTTGGGAAAACATTTACTTCACGCCTTTTAAAATAACCGATTATAACAAAATTACAATCGTCTCAATTTGAAATCAGTCCCCGAATATACTGTACCAACAGCAGCGTAATGGCGATTATCATTTGCTGAATATCATCATGTTCCACCTTCGTGGTGTTGTTTTCTTCATGGGTTATCAAAATGTAACATTAATATTCTTAACACGATTAAAGGGACAGACCCTAGTTTTTAAACACTATAGACATATTTGCCACTATTAGAGCCGTTTATGATCACTGGAATCAAACATTACTTATATTTTATCATTTAGTTTATCCATTTCCGTGGAACCGAAGTGTTTCTGGTCATCCTGGTGTTTGTAGTACCAAAAATAGCATTTTTCATATTTTTAAAAACGCACATGTCTCTGAGAAGTAAACATTTTTGATTCGAGTTCGTCTATTTTTACGAATATGTCCTGTTTTAACGTCACAGACTCTTCTTTCATTCTATTGTAACTTCATCTAAATGCGTTACAGGTTTGTAAATGAACTAAACTTAGTGTCCATTTTTTTTTACGCGTCAAAACTAGGTCTGTGCCTTTAATATATAGCTCGTTGGAATATGTCCTGTTTTAACGTCACAGACTCTTCTTTCATTCTATTGTACGCGTCAAAACTAGGTCTGTGCCTTCAATATATAGCTCGTTGGTCTGTTAGCGGATACTGCAAGTATTGGAACTACTAATTTGTGTTTACTCCCGGTAAAGCACTATTTGCCGAATAATTAAGAATGTCAGTGTATAGATAATTATAAGATACTATTTGCCGAATAATTAAGAATGTCAGTGTATAGATAATTATAAGATACTATTTGCCGAATAATTAAGAATGTCAGTGTATAGATAATTATAAGATACTATTTGCCGAATAATTAAGAATGTCAGTGTATAGATAATTATAAGATACTATTTGCCGAATAATTAAGAATGTCAGTGTATAGATAATTATAAGATACTATTTGCCGAATAATTAAGAATGTCAGTGTATAGATAATTATAAGATACTATTTGCCGAATAATTAAGAATGTCAGTGTATAGACAATTATAAGATACTATTTGCCGAATAATTAAGAATGTCAGTGTATAGACAATTATAAGATACTATTTGCCGAATAATTAAGAATGTCAGTGTATAGATAATTATAAGATACTATTTGCCGAATAATTAAGAATGTCAGTGTATAGACAATTATAAGATACTATAAACGAATAATTAAGAATGTCAGTGTATAGACAATTATAAGATACTATTTGCCGAATAATTAAGAATGTCAGTGTATAGATAATTATAAGATACTATAAACGAATAATTAAGAATGTCAGTGTATAGACAATTATAAGATACTATAAACGAATAATTAAGAATGTCAGTGTATAGATAATTATAAGATACTATAAACGAATAATTAAGAATGTCAGTGTATAGACAATTATAAGATACTATAAACGAATAATTAAGAATGTCAGTGTATAGACAATTATAAGATACTATAAACGAATAATTAAGAATGTCAGTGTATAGACAATTATAAGATACTATAAACGAATAATTAAGAATGTCAGTGTATAGACAATTATAAGATACTATAAACGAATAATTAAGAATGTCAGTGTATAGACAATTATAAGATACTATAAACGAATAATTAAGAATGTCAGTGTATAGATAATTATAAGATACTATAAACGAATTCAATTATAGTCACTCCATTTACACCCTCTTCCCCTGACAAAAGCAGAAAGAATAAACAGAAAATAGAAATCTATTCAAAGTCATAAAACATAATATATGTTTAAATAAACAATGAAAAACAAATGACCACATACATTTTTGTGTATATTTTATCTATGTATATGTTTGGTATTCTGTTTGAATGTTTTAAAATAAAACCTATTTTTTTACTAATATGTTACATACATTTATGTGCACTTTCGTTAAGAAATTTAAATTTTAGTAATCCTTTAAACTTAAATTGTCTGCTTTTTCTGTATTGTATGTCTAGATTCTTGTTTTCAAGATATAAAAACTAACATTTTATTGTATATTTTCATTCCCGGTATTTTCATATAACAATACACACGTCTTGAGAGAGGGTGGGTAATTTCAAGTATTTTGTTGCTTTTACATATAACCTATAAGCTCCACCTCTAGGCAAATGCTTCTTTTGGTATTCTCCAAACGTCTCTATATTTGTAAACAGGGCTCTTCCCTTTGTGTCTGATTTGTGGGAATCAAGTCATCTATCCATTCAGCAAATATTTGACCTGCTCTCCGTCCATGACAGACTCTGTTGAAAATTTCATTCCACTGCTCCGTGTCAGTTGTTCTTGCAAAACAACAAAGTTGCTGCAAAACAGAAAGAACCACTTGTAGCGTTTGTGAAGCAAATATCCGCTGTGCTGGATGATTAAAGCGTGTTTGCTGTGCGGTGCAACTCCTGTGGGGAGAAGGTCTTCTCGCCTCGCTAATTGGTCGTCATCTTGTGATCCTTGTTTGTATGCAGTTTCTCCAGCACAACAAAAACATACAGTTGTATCCATGTAGTGTTTGCATGAGATGGACGCGGGTTAGCGAGGATTAGAGTGGAAGCAGGTGGACATGTTAACGTGTGCTTATTTAGTCTGACGACATACACAGATACATGGACGAGATGTAGCCCAGAGGACAAAAACACTCGCCTGATACGCGGTCGGTCAAGGATCAATCCCCATTAGTGGCCCGTTGGACTATTTCTCGTTCCAGCCAGTGCACCTCGACTGGTATATCAAAGGCCGTGGTATGTGCTATCCTGTCTGTGGGATGGTACATATAAAAGATATCTTGCTACTAATGGAAAAAGGTAGTGGGTTTCCTCTCTATATACGTCAAAATTACCAAATGTTTAACACCAAAAAGCCGATAATTAATAAATCAACATGCTCTAGTGGTATCGTTAAAAAACAAAAAACAAACAGTGGCCCGTTGGGCTATTTCTCGTTCCAGCCAGTGCATCACGACTGGTATATCAAAGGCCGTGGTATGTGCTATCCTGTCTATGGGATGGTGCATATAAAATATCCCTTGCTACTAATGGAAACATACAGCGCGTTTCCTTTAAGACTAGATGTACAAAATTATCAAATGTTTGACATCCAATAGTCAAGACAAGACAAGGAGAAATCAGTAGGGTAGGGAGAGTGTTGGTCACTTTAGTTGGGTCAATATAAGACGACGACAGCTTGTAATTTGTGTTTCCGGGAACCCGACCCTACCTAGTGAAAAGGATAACTTTTTGTCAATGTATATTTCCTTTTGATTTTGTTTTTATTGATATGTACATGGAAAGAATACCTAATAATATCAACATTTGATCTGGACCCGTAGGGGTGAATGTAGTTTTCAAAAAGGACGAACTACCGTACCCTAAAACATTCAGTGATTTTTGACCTTACGAGTTGAACTTGCATAAGGTTATTATTAAGTGTATATACATCAGTCCATGTGAATATAGAGCTACACGATAAAAGGACATTTTGGCCACTGGATCTTATTGTAAGAACATGTATTTCATAAGTCTTTATCAAAGGATGTAGGTAAAATCATAGACGGACAGAATAGGTGGATGGATGGAAGCGCGTGACTTTATGGATGAGGTGTGTACAGGTCGACGAACACACAAACATACAAACCAACAAACAGACAGACAGACATACGCATATGCAAACACATAAAGATTGTTGAATACTTTAAATACACGATTACACTGGTCAAGATGTAATGTCTGCAAATAACGATTTAGCTGCACCCAAAATATCTGTAGCATACATTTGGTCCTAAAATCTGTGGCATAAAATTGTTCTAAAAATTCCTTTCCCAGATTAATGTTCAGCAAATAAAATGCAACAAAATTAAAGCTCTTTAAGGAAATGTATTTCTTTAAAGGGACATTCCTGAGTTTGCTGCAATTTTTAAGACGTTATCGACTAACAGAGACTTTTTAACGATTGTAATTACATATCAAATATATTTTTCTGCGTAAAATATTAATGGCTGTATATTAAACGTATTTCGTACGTACAAAATTATTTGAAGACGAAATCCAGTTTGAGCTTCTAACATATATTGAGATGACCAGAAACAAATTGAATATGCAGACACTGATATTCTAAACAAGAAAATATATTTATTATGTATATTTAATCGTGGAAATATTTTATTAGTCGGAAACATCTTACAATCCAGCAAACTCAGGAATGTCCCTTTAATATTCTCCAGCGGCGTTCGAGAGCTTAAAAATGAAAATACCAGAAAATTGCAGAAAATATTTCCATTAGGTTGGTCGCCCTGCCAGCCAGTGCACCACGAGTGGTACATCAAAGGTCGTGGTATAAGCTATCCTGTCTATGGGATGGTACATATAAAAGATCACTTGCTGCTAATCGAAAAGAGTAGCCCATGAAGTGGCGACAGCGGGTTTCCTCCCTCAATATCTGTGTGGTCCTTAACCATATGTCCGACACCATATAACCGAAAATGGAATGTCTTGAGTGCGTCGTTAAATAAACCATTTCCTATTTCCGATATCTTGTAGAAAAGAATCCACTGGTCGCTCAGCGAAAATATTAAACCACTGACAATATGCATAAAATTAGCTTTTCGACAAATTAATAACGAGCTCATTATATTCGTCAAATTCAACTTTATTCCATATTTGACGATTGACAGCTCAAAGGTAAATGAGTAAGAATGGTGCATACGTAAAGGAGATATTGTAATGGCACACAAATATGTAAGTAATACCGTTGTGGTATCGCCGTGTATATGAATATAAAATTATAATAACAATACCAAACGCGTTTTCTGTTGTCCACTGAATACAGCAAGCATATAAACTTACACCTGTACATCATTTCCGTTTAGTAAATTGTGTAAACATTACCACAACCCTTCAAAGGTGAGTAAAGTTTGTCGAAGTTTCACTATTGTACGCATAAATTGGCTCTAACAAAGCTAACAAGATTTAATAGCAAAAGCACTGGATGGACCATAGCAGGAAAGAATGGGTATACAAAACGGCCAAATGTAGGTCTTCAATTTTGTTTGCTTTTCCACAATTGGATTTTTTTCTCTATTGTAGGACAAGCAATTATGATATAAATGATAGGACCCGGAACATTTATCTATTTACCCATCAGAAGGTCCGCTGACCCCCTGTAGATGAATTCACAAAAGAGATGAGAGCATCACTTTTTATAGAAATACACAGATAATGTGATCTAACTAATCATGAGAAATACAGACATAAAATACT
Organism: Gigantopelta aegis; assembly: GCF_016097555.1. NCBI lineage: Eukaryota > Metazoa > Mollusca > Gastropoda > Neomphalida > Peltospiridae > Gigantopelta > Gigantopelta aegis. The sequence continues at coordinate 85,002,498 of NC_054704.1, read as the reverse complement.
TGCTGGAAAGTTCTCGTGTAGGTCTTCATAGTAGATGTCTCTACAAATCCGGCAACGTTGGCTCAGAATTCTAGTCATGGTTCTAATTTATTACCCTTTGTTTCATTAGTTTGATATTTATATTTTAAAATAATAAAACATAAAACAAAAACAACACTAACAGAAAACAGCAGCAGCAAACTTTCCTGCTTGTTTTGGCCGTAACTTAACAGTTTCGTCCGTCCGTCCGTCTCTCTCTCTCTCTCTCTCTCTCTCTCTCTCTCTCTCTCTCTCTCTCTCTCTCTCTCTCTCTCTCTCTCTCTGTCTCCATATCGCCGGTATAAAGGAACAATAGTAAGAAGCTTCTTAACAATGCCAAATATGGTCACTGAACATCGTCCGTGTTAGACAGCAAACGCCGATGAGAATGTCAGGTGTGTAACATCGATGTTCATAAGATACAAGCACCTCCGCAGTTGGAGAAGCAGGATCTGAGACGTGGAGGTGGACAGCAAAGGAAGTTGCAAGACAAGAGGAGCTGTTAGATTTTGAAGAAAAATGTCAAAGAATAAACAAGAACGTTTCACTATGTATGTTTACAAATCGGGTTGTCACATATTTTGACCATCTCGAATTTCACAATTGTGGTTATGATATACGTATCTACGTTCTGGGATATATTAAAAATGCTTTTGTAGTTTTAATAACATTATCTGCAAACTCCATTTACTGGTTTGTGGGGCTTAAAATGAGGACTTGGATTCATAAATCTTAAAAGTTAAAACATCACTGCAGGCCCTAAACCTTTTGAACTTTTTGGTAATATGAACCAGCACGTAAACTGGTAATGCTAGCATTGTTGATTGTTACTTTGGGTTTCAATGCTGATCTTTTATATCTTTTCATAAAGAAGACCCCCACCCTCCTTAAAGAAAAACGAATACGCTTGTCTTAACATAAAGCTACATTGCGTGATACCTCTTATCCGAGAGACTTACCGATAAACCGAAGTGGCTCATCGTCAACGCTTGCCCTAAGACCCGTTTTAATCAGATGTATCAAACGAGCAGGGGTGGCAGGCCACTGTTTGCTGATTTATCTCAGCCGAGCACAAAGAACCAGCGAGGTATGGACGGTTTTGTCCTCCGATCACTTCACAATGTAGCCAATAAACGAAGCAGCGTGGAACATCGTTTTAAAAATTCCTTCCTCGGGCTTCTATTAAAATATATTTAAATAAACAGCCGAGCTTCTCGTGTTACGCACTCTACTCTCGTGTTGTTGTTGGTGATGAAGAATGGACCGATGAATAGACCAATGATGAATGTTTCAGGACACCCCAGCACGAATATTATATCGGTAATTGGGTGTCCAACAAGAAATAATGCCATCTTGCTTGCAATATGCTCGAGGTTACTGAATCGTGTAGATTCTAGTGCCACAGAGTAATACACTGCCTCAAGCAGCAAAAAGCATCCTTGAGCACATTTCTGTTTTCGAAAGAAATCCTGTATAGAACATTAAATGTGTAATAACTATATTATGCTTCTTTTGGGCTATTTCGCCAATTGATGTTTGTCGCTGTTTTAGTTGTGCGTTTTAATCAATATACTTTATTTATAAATTCGTCTGTTTGTTTGTTTGTCTATTTTTATTTTTTATTATATTGATGTGTTTAATTTAATTTATTTTTAAAATTGTATTTATTTATCTAAGTACATGTATTTTTTACTTACTTACTTACTTACTTATTTACTTATTTACTTACTTACTTCACTGTTTCCTTCTTCAATTAGTTAATCAATGTTTTCTAGTTTTTACTTGCATATTTATGATTTATGATTTATCACAATTTGGCAATAGGTATGTATTATTTATCACCGGTATTCCTATGTACACCTATTAATAATTATAACAATGATGACACAAGACACAGATGTCTGCCAGTTGTTCGCCAATTTCTCAACACCTGCAGCGCGGAAATTAGCTCTGACAGAATGAACAAGAATGGCGTTCAACACATCGCAACACCATAAGGCTTTCAGAGGTTTGCATGTTCGTCCGTGTTTTCCTAAGATCAGCTTTCATGTTGCGACCAACACTTGAAAACATGCGACAAACTCTTTTGTTACGAAAACAACGAGAAATAATTTGTTTCATCGGGTTTTGAGGGAATTATCCGCCAGCATGAAGATGCTTGTGACACACAGGCTGGCTGACTCAATCTGGTGATTGACAAATTTACCACCAGACCATTGAGGCTTAGGTTGTAGGAATCAATGCGTCCCGACAGTTTGAGCCATTTAGCAGGCTATTTTCTCCCTTGTCATTAGCAACCTGAGACCTTGTGGTCACTTCAAAGAACTGACCAGTTTGACATTCGATCGCATTGCATTAGCAAGACCGTTTCGTCAAGATCTTCAGATGTAGAAGGTGGTACGAACCATGCTACGTACCAGAAATATAGATGGCATTTATCTGAAAAAAAATGGCTTATTTCTGATTTTTAGATTATTTTTTATGATAGTGAATATAAAAATATATATTTTCTTTAATGACACCACTTGATCAAATTGATTTATTAATCATCGGCTATTGGGTGTCAAACAATTGGTAATTTTAACATACAGTCTTAGACAGGGAACCCGCTACAATTTCGCATTAGTAGCAAGAGATATTTTATATGATATTATATATTTTAATACACCAGTCGTGGTACAATATTAATATAATATACTACTACTTGAATAAAAGATCTCCATCTACGCATTGCCCACAGGCGCGTATATCCTATCTTATTATGTTGAATTATCCTAAAACTGTTTCATACAAATTCCTTACAATAAAAAAACACCTCCCACTTTCAAATGCTCTGGTTCCGTCAGTGTTTTGTGTCTATGTCACATTTAAAAAGAACTGTAAAATTACAACTAGAAGACCAGTTTACTAAAAACTGGCATAGTAGCATTACCGAATTAGAAAAGTGTTCCACATACATACTCTTTAAAGAGAAAATATAATTTGAAAGTTATTTTAACATCTTAAATATGAAAAATTATATTACTTTTCTCCGATTTTCGTCTATCTAGTAATGTCTTACCAACTGAGAAAGGTAGATTGTCAAGTGTACCGAGAGAACAAAGGGCATGTACATTATGCAATATAGACGATATCGGAGATGAGTTTCATTATCTGGTTATATATAATAAACTCAAAGAAGCGCGAATGAGACTGCTAAATAAATATTATTTTATCTGACCTAATGTGATTAAAATGAAAGAAAGAAATGTTTTATTTAACGACGCACTCAACACATTTTATTTACGGTTATATGACGTCAGACATATGGTTAAGGACCACACAGATTTTGAGAGGAAACCTGCTGTCGCCACTACATGGGCTACTCTTTCCGATTAGCAGCAAGGGATCTTTTAGTTGCGCTTCCCACAGGCAGGATAGCACAAACCATGGCCTGTGTTGAACCAGTTATGGATCACTGGTCGGTGCAAGTGGTTTACACCTACCCATTGAGCATTGCGGAGCACTCACTCAGGGTTTGGAGTCAGTATCTGGATTAAAAATCCCATGCTTCGACTGGGATCCGAACCCAGTACCTACCAGCCTGTAGACCGATGGCTAACCACGACGCCACCGAGGCTGGTGATTAAAATGAAGGAACTTTTCAACTGCAAACGTGTCAGTACTCTTTAAAAACGGTGTGAATTTATTAATATTATAGATAGTAACGTTTCCTCCTGAAAACCTATTTTATTTTGCTTGATTTTTTGTTATTGATTTTAAAATAATTGTATCTATTCATGTTCATGTATAGACTATAGATACACGACTCTTGGAATCTTGACGTATGTGTATATATAATATATTTATTTGTTATATGTATACAATCCACTGATGCTACCGGTTGGTGGCCTTGAGCGAAATAAAGATCTGGTCTAGTGTTTAGAACACATTTAGAGTTTAAACTCGAGACTCTAATAAAGTCTGAGACGTGAACGTCATGACAACGCGTCAGTGGGCCCATTGCGCTATTTCTCGCTCCAGCCAATGCACCACGATTGCTACATCTAAGGCCGTGATATGTGCTATCCTCTCTGTGTGATGGTGTATATAAAAGATCCATTGCTGCTAATCGAAACGAGTAGCCCATGAAGTGGCGACAGCGGGTTTCTTCTATCAATATCTGTGTAGTCCTTAACCATATGTCTGAAGCCATATAACCGTAAATAAAATGTGTTGAGTGCGTCGTTAAATAAAACATGTCCTTCCTTCATGACAACGGCATACAAATTGTATGCCTGTGACGTCTTTAGAGATTGAGTCTGGACTCTATAAAAGTTTTATAAGCACGGTCTCTGTTCCGTTCTGTCACTGATTCCAATGAGCCTTCTCCTCTGAATATGTTGGATAGGATTGAATTGATCTGTTAACTTTGTTTTTGTTTGAGTGTAATATTATAAAACATGTTCTCTAGGCTTGTAAAATTCCCTGGAGTTTTCAGAGTAGAAACTTTCTACTGGCAATGTTGGGAATTTTAATATAACAACTAAGACATTGTTCGCCGAGGTGTTTTGTATTTTACACAATACAGTAATTGTTTCTCAGCTTGATATTACTGAGATAACAATACATAAATAATGTTACTGACTATAGTGACAATTAACGGAATAACAATATTTTAGTTAGTCTGATGTGGATTGACCGCATAAAGAAATTAGATTAGTGCATGGAGGTGAGGGTGTAGTAATACCACGACCGGAATATCAAAGGTCATGGTATGTGCTATCCTGTCTATATGATGGTTCATATAAAATATCCCTTGCTACTAATGGAAACATGTAGCGGGCTTCCTCTCTAAGACTATATGTAAAAATGACCAAATGTTTGACACCCAATAGCCGATGATTACTAAATCAGTGTGCTCTAGTGGTGTCGTTAAACAAAACAAACTTTTTTGTTTACATAATATGTTCTTATTATTAATACTGAGAAAATTCTTTAGCATATATCAGTGAGAATTTTTTTTCCATGTTTAACAGATAACTACAAAAGATTACAATTAAACAATTACTAGTGTTTCTGCGCATATCATTTATGCATGAAACGTCTTTGATTGGTGTTAATTATATTATAGGTTTTGAATTGTTTAATGTTAACAAAATAAATAATGTGTATGAAATTCCCTCAAATTCCAGGCACATTACAAATTTAGAAACTGTTTGTGAGAAGTTTCCAAAAGTTTATGAACGTTTTCTCCCCTTTACAAACCTAACTTTCATATGTACAGATTTCTCTAAAACAAGACACTATAATTGCTTCTAAACAGGCCATCAATAAAAACAGTTAAGCTACATTTGATATTAATTTATTATATTTTCACCTGGATTATCAGCTAATCTCTCTGCCTGTACCATCTGCAGGCTCGAGTACACACTGTCTATTCGTTCAGTGCATTGCCTGATATTCAACGCTGTGAATAACCTAGATGTTAAAACTCGCACGTATATATGTAACTGTCTCTTTGCTCAACAGTTGTTTGTTGTTGTTTTTTGTTAGTTTGTTTGTTTCTCTCCCTCACCCCAGTAATTAATCATGTACGTGCAACTAGGTTACCAACCGCATCCACATACATGTATCTGTCTCCATAATTATATAGTTGTGCGTTACTCTTATTTATCTCTTTACATGTATTTATTTATTTTCCCATAGGTCTATAACCAGGTACATTTTGATAGTTGCCTATTGTTTCTTCATTAATTTATGTACCTACACACAATGCCACACATACATACATACATGCATGCATACATACATGGACACAACATGCACAAAACGGACATGCACAAAAACATATACCAAAGGTCGTGGTATGTGCTTTGTTTCAACAGCTATTTTAACATTTATTACAATAGCGGGTGTTATTATAATAGCGGTTGCGAGTACATACCGACCTCGTTCGTGTCGTGGTAGGTACAGGGTTCGCAGCCCGGTACCGGCTCCCACCCACAGCAAGTTTTAACGACTCATTGTGTAGGTGTAAGACCACTACACCCTCTTCTCTCTCACTGACCAAAACCACTTACCACTAACAACTAACCCACTGTCCCGGACAAACAGCCCAGATAGCTGAGGTATGTGCCCAGGACAGTGTGCTTGAACCTTAATTGGATATAAGTACGAAAATAATTTGGAACGAAAATGCGACTACATGAATGCGACTACATTGTTACTACAACCGCTATTGTAACATTAATTACAATAGCGGGCTGTATTGCAATAGCGGTTGCAACAGTGCTGTCATGTCTGTGGGATAGTGTGTAGAACAGATTCCTTTCTGGTATTCGGTACGACTAACCTATGTAGCAGCATCGGGTTAACACTCAAACCAAGAGTCGAATTAATCACAAATTATACCCGAAACTAGTCATAGGATATAGCGGATATACCTAGTTTTAACTGTCCGAGGTGTTGTGATACAAATATTCTTTTCACGTTTTATTTGACTTCTCATCATGTAGTACTAGTCATTAGAACCTGGATCGTGCTTCCTCTTAAATTTGTCTTTTTAACATGTGCATAAAGTACAATTACTATCATTGTGCCTGAGAACATAAATGTTATTTCTAAACGTTTACGCTGATTTAAAATATACTGCACTGGGGACCGTATGTCATCTGATAAATCAAATCACCTGAACATACTTAGACGAGTGGTTATTGCACCGTGGTGACACCGCACATGACGTACCATGTGAAACCCCCCGCTAGGCTGATCCCTGGTGGGGAAGTCAAGCCACGGTCAATGATCACCACCTGTCGCTGCCCTTATTGCCAGCCTTGATGTCAGTGTGGGAACACAATTACTCCAGTGTGCGTATGCAAAAGCACGTGCATGCACGTTGAGATAGTTCTTCATAAAGGCCTTGACGATCAGCGGAATACACTGTAATTTGTAACGCGCATGCATATCAACATTAATGCATTGAATCCAAACCAGTATGTCATGTATATGAAGTTTAACGACATCACTAGAGTACATTGATTTATCAATCATCAGCTATTGGATGTCAAACATATGGTAATTTTGACGTATACTCTTAGAGAGGAAACCCGCTACATTGTAAATTAGTAGCAAGGGATCTTTTATATGCACCATCCCACATACAGGATAGCACATACCACGGCCTTTGATATACGTGTTGCACTGGCTGGAACGAGAAATAGCCCAATGGGCCCACCGACGGGGATCGACCCCAAACCGACCGCACATCAAGCGAACGCTTTACCACTGGGCTATGTTCCATCCCCGTCATGTATAAATACATTTCCATAATTTTAAAATATTTGATTTTGCTTTGACAAAAGGTTTTTTTTCCAGTGGTCGTGCGTTTTTACCCATACAAAATCAGAATTTTAGCCTTGACAGTTATTTGTTATTTTTATTTTATATTACGATCAGTATGTTTTATTAATTTGCTATCAAAGTAATAATACACAGCGTACGATAATTTATTTATAACATAAATCAAATGACCAAAAGTCGTCACATGTTTTCGTGTTCTGTTTGTTAATGCCACAGTTACGCATTCTATTGACATCGTAAGATACGATGTTGTTGACAAAAGAATGATTCATCAATCAACAGTCAAACATATGTTTTATTATTATTATTATTTACGGTCAATGTATCGGGAATTAGCATATTAGGATATTCTGCACTCGACAACCGTACGGAATTAGATGCAATATCAATACGTGCTTAAATAAACAATGAGCTATCATAGGACAGCTGTTGTAAATACCAATAATAATCGTAAATACATTTTAATTAACTGTATATTATTTTCAGAGATATATTAATGTAATTGGACAAAGGTATACAGGAAAGAAAGCTGTTGGTGGATATTTTTTTTTAACTTACCTGTAACAGAAAAGCTAATATTAATAATATATATTTTAAACAACGTCTAAGGATATTTGAATATTACTATTCAGCGTCTAACGTTTACGATGCATGGTCCAGGCGAAGGGAAAACAGAAACATAGAGACTGACAGACATGCAGACAAAAGAGACAGACACGAAGAGACAGAGAAGACAAACACATAGAGACAGAAACAAGCGAGAAAAAGAGTCAGGTTCAGAAACAGAGAGAGAGAGAGAGAGAGAGAGAGAGAGAGAGAGAGAGAGAGAGAGAGAGAGAGAGAGAGAGAGAGAGGAGAGAGAGAGAGACGAATGGAGAGATGGGAGTGAGAGAGGAAGGGAGAGGTTGGAGAACGAGTGAGGTCGAGACTGGAGAGAGATTGAGATCGGTTATTTTTACGAGAGGAGAGATGAGGAAGATGAGAGAGAGAGTGGGAGAGAAGCAGAGAGAGAGAGGATGGAGAGAGATGACTAGGTGGGTCACTGCATCGGTTATTTTTACCGAAAAGCAGCAAGTAATCTTTTATATGCCCTTTTCCATAACAGGACAATACATTATTATATACCACTTGTAAATCATTAGCTGGGATGGAGGAAAATCATATTCCACTGATATCGACAGATCGTGCGACCCATTGCACCTCGGGCTAGCGTTCCAGGACTCGCACTGTAACAGTGCAGCTTGCCCAGCAATCAACTGAAACTTAAACCGGTGGAACGAAAGTTCAGACTGCAGTTGAAATCATCAAACGTGAATTTAATAAAGGTGAAAGGTTGCCGAACAGCTATCATGGGTATCGGCTGGACATTTGAGTCACAATGTGGAACCAATTAATTCATTGTGGAGATCAAATCAAAGATCGGCCAATTTGTTCCATCTGCCAGGAGACAAAATATTGGAGGAAATGCGGAAACACAAGCCTGCTGTTTATCAATATTGATGCGTTAAACGTGCCGAAGTGCCCGGCTCGTGGATATTGCGTGCTCACAGGGTACGATATCTGTTGCGATTGCCATCAAGTGGCCCTCCCCATTCTTTGTTCCCCGCGCGCCATGATGGAATAAACAGAACATCAACGTTAGAGGTCAGAGCGTTGATTGTCTCCACGGCTAGGTGGGCACAACTAGATAGATTATTTCTTCACTGACATATTGCACTGTGATGCGTCGCGATAGTAAAGGTTAGGTCATCGGCTGGTAAGTGCTGGGTTCGCATGTCAGTACTGGCTCCCAGACGGAGTACATTTTCAGTGGTTATGGTTTATAAAGTCAGTAAACCAACTTTTTTCGCTTACAATTATTAAAGTGTTGGGATGGGGGTGCATGCATAAAGTTTAATTTCATGTAAGACAAAGAAACTATAATAACCCGGTACCAGACAAAAAGCCCAAATATAAAATAATGCTGAAAGTTTGTTTTGTTTTGTTTTCTAAATGATTTATTGTCCCCGGATCACTGGCAATATCAAGGTTGGGGTGGAGTAGATATGGTGGATGTAAGATTCATAAAAAAGAGATAAATCTAGAATTGTATTTCCAAACAAGTTATGGTATTTTTGTAAATAAAAAGCAATAAGCAAAGAAACCAAAGGAAAGGGTTCTAACCTATAGTTTAACTATAGGTTAATGCTGAAACTTCAATTACACGTGACATAGGAAAACGTAGATAGTAACCCTGTCATTATTCTCTAATGCCTTGTCATACTCTCTCATCAAAGTGTTTAAATACTACATGCATAATCTCAAGAAAATATATATACATGTCCACGAATGTTTGTAGTGTTTTCACTCAGAAACTTGTGGACAGTTTTCTTGATACGGAATTGGTCAGACGATTAATCCTCTAATCTTAGTGGACCCATAGTTGATTTGTTGGTGTTATTATTGTGTGTTTGTTTGTATGCTTGTTTGGGTTTGGGTTTTTTTATCCAGCTAATTATCATGCTGCCATCTTGGTCTGAAAATGATAATAACATTATTATGTCTTGCTTTTATTTATTTTTTTATTTTATTATTGTTTTTTTTTCTTTTGTATTCACAGAACACTTGGTTACACTTGTATCCATCACAACCACAGGGAAAAAGTGACGATTATTTTTACATATGAATGTACTACAATTGATTAATTGTTTATTACACAAAATTATCATATACTATTAAATCAAAATCATGGAAATGGATACTTTTACAGAGGAGAGAGAGAGAGAGCCTGCGGGAGAGGCGAGAGAGAGAGAGACGAGAGAGAGAGAGAGAGGAGTGATGGAGAGAGAGAGGGAGTAGAGACGGAGAGGAGAGAGAGAGGGAGGGAGAGAGGGAGAGACGCCGATGGAGGAGAGAGAGAGAGATGAGGAGATGAGGGGGGGAGGGGAGAGGAGGGGCAGGTCGAAGAGAGAGAAGAGACCCCCCCGATTTTGGCTGGAGAGAGATTCGAGAGGAGAATCAGAGATGGGGGGGGTGGCATTGGGGGGGTCGGTGGGAGGAGGAGCTAGTAAATCTCCCCCCTGGTGTAAGCCTGTAGCGGGTAAAGAGGTAAGGGTAAACTCTAAACTGTAAGCTTATTAGGTTAAGGGTAAAGTATATATGTAATAGTGAATCTTAAAAGGAGTTCATGCGAAGATTTTTTTATTTATTAAAATATTCCTTCCATTACACACACACCCACACACACCCACCCACCCCACACCCACCCCCACACCCACACACACACACACAGAGGAGAGAGAGAGAGAGAGGAGAGAAGAGAGACGAGAAGAGAGAGAGAGAGAGAGAGAGAGAGAGAGAGAGAGAGAGATGAGAGAGATCCCCATTAAGAGTGAAAAGACTGGTAGTTAATTACATATTGATGTACACCGACATACACATACATGTTCAGACTTATCCATCCATCCACATATACCTACATACATTCATATAAACATTTCATTATTAAAAACATACACCATTATAATTGGGTTGTATATCTAGCATGTATATGACAATCGAAATACAGACACACACAAAAACTAAATATTACTATAGAAGTCTGTCCAAATATTGCCTGGCTAAATATTACATAAATTATGATACATAGCCCACTTTGTTTGAAATTTTACTATGATGGATGCTTCGTTCAATTATATATTTTGACTTTAGAACACATTTGAAATGTTTGATATTTGGTAATGTATCCGTTACTTTACATTTGTAAATAAAGAATTTTGAAAGTAATAAAAAGAAATAAAAATATCATCTGTTATTGTTTTATTATTTTCACCAAGAAGAATCAATTCGGCATCAAGAGACAAGTTATAAATGTGTGGACAGTTATTGTGTATCAGCTGGACAAAAACATTCTACAATATTTTGACTGGAATGCACTCCCAAAAGAGATGAACTATAGATTCTGAAGTGCCTTTACAAGATGTACAAAGAGTATTATCAGTTTTGTTGATTTTTAATAAAAACAGATTAGTTGATGTCTTGCTTTTAAGAGGACGGATAATCAAAAGGTATTTTCTTTTTTTGCACTCGATACAATACGTTTGACATTTAGTGTGCTAAGGTGACGTAAAACACGTTTGTATCATCGTAAACTCTATTTAATGGTTATTGCTTAGTCATATATTTATACATTAACAGTTTCAGTGTTTCAAAATTTACATTACCGTCAGTCAGGTTGTATTTCCCTATTTTTCGAAATTTACAAGACGAATATTCTCGTGCACCTTACTATTTGGCAGGTGGCCGATATTCCAGAGTTGACGTGTTTCTCTAAAACTGGATGTAATCTATCAACAAGATAAAAGACTTGTCAGTTCACAGTTCTGCCGTAAAGCGGTCTGGACGCCTCGGGCTATCGAGACTATCCCAACACTGTATTGTTGATCCGCCCATTGAACACAAGATTTGATACACACTGCGAGTTATTAATTCAAATCAGATATACGCGAAACCACACTGGACATAGACACCTACTGCAGATCAGATTATCTGATTGAGGCTTCTCCAAATATTGATAGGGTTTGGCATTTCACAGATGAGTTCTGCATAGTCATTTAATAATCTATTTAATTCCTCAAGATAACTCACATAGATACATTGGTGTTATATTTGTAAACATACCTGACTACTCGGATACAATGACTTTTGAGATTGAAATGGATAAGTTTATTTTAAATGATAACAAATGCGCCATGGCATCAATCATAGAAAACGTCAATTAAAATGATCTGGAATATCAATGTGCCATATTTTTGGGGCACCTGTTTGTTGGAACGGGACGTAGCCCAGTGGTAAATCGCTTCACTGATATGCGGTCGATCTGGGATCAATCCCCGTCGGAGGGCCCATTTTGGTTATTTGTCGGCACTTCTGGTATATCAAAGGCCGTGATATATGATATCCTGTCTGTGGGATGGTGACAGATACCTTGTTCTAATGAAACAATGTAGCTGGTGTTCTCTCTAAGACAGTATGTCATAAGTACAAAATGTTTGACATCCAATAGCCGATGTTTAATAATCAATGTGATCTAGACGTGTCGTTAATCAAAACAAACTTTAACTGTTTGTTGAAATGCTACTAGCATGTGAGCATTTGATATGCATCAAATTAAAAGCAAAACGTGTTTCTGTAATTGTAGTCTGCTGATTATATTTTAATGATGAACTTAAAGTTTGGCTATATTTTAGTTACCTGAAATATTATTAAAAACACATTTACACTCTTGCTATTTTACAATATTACAGGCCCAAGACTCCAGAGGTCACATCTTTTTTCGATGCGAAATAAATGGATATTGTACTCTGATGACCACTGACTATCATAACTGACAGCATTGAGCGTTTTCTGTCCCAGCCAGTATTGTGTCTCATGCCGGGTATATCAAAGGCCGTGGTATACATTTTCCTGTCCATGAGAAGATGACGTGACAGAATTATCACTACATGTTTGACAAATAGTAAACGGTGATTTCCTAACCAATGTGCCTTAGTGGTGTCGCTAAACAAAACAAGACTTTAATGTAGATTAACATAATTTAATATCCCAAACTTTTACAATTCTTGTTCTTGTTCCCAAACCGTTACTTGTTGAATTTTGTTTTTCATTTTAAAAGTAGGGCGGGACGTAGCCCAGTGGTAAAGCGCTCGCTCGATGCACGGTCGGTCTGGGATCGATCCCCGTTGGTGGGCTCATTGGGCTATTTCTCGTTCTAGCCAGTGCACCACGACTTGCGTATCAAAGGCCGTGGTATGTATTACTTTGCGTGTGTGATGGTGCATATTAAAGATCTTTTGCTGCTAATCGAAAAGAGTAGCCCATGAAGTGGCGACAGCGGGTTTCCTCTCTTAATATCTGTGTGATCCTTAACCATAGGTTTGACGCCATATAACCGTAAATAAAAATGTGTTGAGTGGGTCGTTAAATAAAACATTTCCTTCCTTCATTTTAAAAGTGACATGAAAAACGTATGTGTTATCTTGTTTGCCAAAAGTATTAATAAGAAAAATATGTATTTATAAATAATTCCAATGTACGGTACCATATTTTACAGTTGAAACTTTACAATGCTATTGTTAGATAATAGCTTATTACGTCTTTAATATTTATACTTAATACGTATGGGTACGTTCAATTGTCAATTTGTCGTATGTAACAAATCTGTTTTGACACCAAAAATATTACTCAAGAAACTTACAATAATCTAATATTCTAATTTAACCCAACTGTTGTTCAGGAGTCGCGGAAAAAAGGGGTAGAGGCAGAGAACATTCCACTGACCGCCATCCCCACATCAGGTTCAGGCCTTTTACCCCTCAAATTTCCTCTCGAACCGACAGTGCTCCACCACTCCACCCCCTTTCAAATACACGCCGGGGCCCTGTTGTTTATTATGACTATGCATGCACAGTAAATTAGCACAGGTTATTTTGCAATTTTCCTTTCAAAACTGCCTTGAATGATAAATTACAGTCTGAGCAGTAAAGTATAAATGACGGAGACAGACTGACAGACTGACAGGTCTGAATATTTTTTTTAGCGAGATAATTACAGACCTTGGATTTGGGAGTTAATTAATTAATTCTCATTTGAGAACGTGATTTCCACGTGCGATGATCAGAGTCGATGTGACAGCTCGTGCCGGGAGCGAGGAGTCGCTCATTTCGAGCCGTGACGCGCTCGGACCATAACGGTTTATCCAGACGCAGGGGTAAGTCCCGGGATTATCTTCCCTTTGTCCCGACCCAGACGAGGCCAAGTCTCACGTGAAAACACGCGTGACGTCTGATCCGGGCACTTGATCTAATTTGAGATTAAACTATAGGGCAATATCTTCGGTGTCAGTTGACGCGGTCAGTGAATGGACGAGGTCAGATCGGTTACTGTCCGGTTCTGGTGCCTGTCTTCGATACTGTGCCGTGCATAAAAAATCAGCTCTATCAACTGTGCTGCATTTATTGATACGTCAGTGAAGTGGCGGGATTACACCGAGGACGGGAAACTAGAATTATTTGTGGAATTATCTGTTTCAAGCGATAATATCAAAACGAGAGATGTATTTGCGCCTGATCAGATAAAAACCACCCCTTGGTCTCGTCCCAAATATTAATTTGCTTCCAAGGTTACCGTCATCAAATGGTTACTGTCATAAAATGATTACCGTTCTAAAATGGCACTATGATTTGTCATAAACAGAAATAAAGTGACAATTTTGCATAAAATTAATTCACGCGCATTCAAAACGTGTGTAAACCACATCTTTGGAATACATGGCTGGTATGTAAAAGACTAGAATGTGGTATTCTAATCTTTGTATGTCCTATAAATAAAGTTTCCAACTAAAGAGTATTTATTGCGCTTGGGGTTTATATACGACTTAGGTAGAAATGGTATCAGTAGTGTTAGTTTCATTGAACGGTTTAGATTTGACATGTACGTCATTATCATGACCAACCAGTCACATTTCTTTAAATCGATAATCAGCCTATGTTGACGTTGTTTATGTGTAGGAAATAATAATCGACATATGTCTGGCAACAAGACTGATATATGAAATTCGATAACACACACACACACACACACACCACACACACACACACACACACACGCGCACGCACCCCCCCCCCCCCACACACACACCATGCGATATTGTAAAAGTAATAAAACAAAACCAAAATGTAGACTCATAATTTACTTTCGATTAAGTGGACCAGTTTTTAATTTTATTCACATAGTTTCCATAAAACCGAAACATAAATAATATGGATAGAAACAATTCCAATAATTTTACCTATCAAAACAAAAACAAAACAAAAAAAAGAAAGAAAGAAAGAAAGAAAGAAAATAAAAGAAAAAGAAAAAAGAAAAAGAAAAAGGCTGGTAAGTACCGGGTTCGCATCCCGGTGTCGTGTCCAACCAATAGTGAGATTTGACACCTCTTTATACTTTAATAGCTGAGTTGTGTGCCCAGACCAGCACCCTTGAACCCAAAGTGGAAGTAAGAACGAACATCAGGTCAAAGTTTATATATATATATATATATATATATAACTACGAACAGCTGCAGACGCAGAGTTCAAATTTTAAATTTATCCGAAATCCTACAATTACTTTCTGATGACACATCAACCACGTGGTTTCACTTCTAATACATTATCAACACACCTGCCTCTAGTTTACATAAATATATACTAATTAAAATAATCGTACATTTAGGCCAGTACGATTCCTTTATCCATAATACCATGGCCGTATATAATTTGAAACTAAGAGAAACGAGGCTAATTATACGAAACTAATAGTATTGCTATTTTCATTCAACCGAGCATTGTCATGCGCAGTCCCCAAGGAGATTCCGTGCACGTTGTGTTTTTTCCGGTTCCGAACAAGCTTTCACGAACTGTCCGATCTCGTCTCGTCAAATTTCAGACGAACGACTTCGAGATAAACAAGCGGTGTTCGAGATATGACAATGAATATGTGGCCAGCTTCAATTAGGCTATTATTAACGATTTTCTGCTCCTGTCCACCGACGTGCTATGAAGTCCTGTGATATCCACCCTCGTGGAACCGTTCGCTTATTAGCGGGTCTCAACCCACCATTAGAGCCGCACACACCCAATCGTCTCAGTGGTTGGGTTCGTAAGGTGTTCTCAGTTACCACGTGTATCATTATCCTACCACACTGGTTATTATTGATTAGCACAGGTCAGTAGTTAGCAGGTCTACAGCTATGTTAGAATGTGTTCTAGGAGAAACAATAGAAGTTATACAGGAAATATGGTTACTTTTTCTAAAACACACATTGATATAAAAATACAATTTTTAAACTATTACATTGTACTAATCTTACTGCTATCACCACTATTGCCACCGCTATTAAGACTACTATTAAGACTACCACTGGGCAATTATAGACAATTGGGTGTTCAAGAACTTTTAACTTGGTCCCGAGTACACCGCTTCCAAACACATCTATTAATTCATGTTCACAAAGAGAGAGAGAGAGAGAGAGAGAGAGAGAGAGAGAGAGAGAGAGAGAGAGAGAGAGAGAGAGAGAGAGAGAGAGAGAAGAGAGAGAGAGAGTGTAAAAGTAAAGTTTGTTTTATTTAACGACGTCTCTAGAGCACATTGGACGTCAAGCATTCTGACATATTTCTTTAGAGGAAATCCGCTGACAACACATACCACGGCTTTTGATGAACCAGTTGTGGACCACTAGTTGGAAAGAGAAAATAACAAAACTGCAAATGGGTCTACTGAGAAGGATCGATCCGAAGACCGACCGCTTCACAGGAGGACACGCTACCGCTTGAGCTACATCCCGCTTCTAGAGAGAGAGAGAGAGGGGGGGGGAGAGAGAGAGAGAGAGAGAGAGAGAGAGAGAGAGAGGAGAGAGAGAGAGAGAGAGAGAGACAGACAGAGAGAGACAGAGAGAGAGACAGAGACAGACACACAGAGAGAGAGAGAGAGAGAGAGAGAGAGAGAGAGAGAGAGAGAGAGAGCACAAGGGAGAGGGAGAGAAGGGAACGACATAATAAAAAGAAATAACAAACGGTATTTTTTTAACGAGAGTATTAATAGCATCCAAAACTGCAGCTGCAAAAATACAAATTGTGTTCTAAGAACGGGGACTATAGTGGGATTATAAATATACTTATGGTACGATAAATATTTGGATTCGACCCTCCCTCCCATTTCAGTGGACACATCTGACACTGGCATACTGAGCGTGTATGCCATCCAGAGATGATCCGACACGCTACCCCAACCACAACCCTATAAAGATAAAACAAAATCTCATCGTTGCCTGTCATTAGTATATTAATTTTTGATTGACATTAAATGACAACTTTACCTTCCACGGTCTTGTGATGAGAAAATGGAAGTTGAAACAAACATTAAAAGAAAAACAACTGATCATCAAATAAGAAAACTTGGCTGTTCATACACAACAACCCAGGGAATGGCCCGGTCCCAACTCGAGATGACCGGTCCCTTTAAAAAAATTTTTTTTTTAATTATACCTTTTGCTATATTGATTACCTCGTAGCATTCGATAATTACATGGCAATGACAGCAGTTCACCTTCCATTGATTTATCAGCCAAAGTTAGAAATAAAAGGGTAACAACAAAATGTAATCCTGATTATGCTTTGATCTTTATATAGGGATTCAAATCGACACTGGCTTCCATATACATTAAGCAATATTATTTTGTCATTTTGGCACAGAAGTTGCTTTAATAATTATCATGTCGGTTATTTCCAAGTATTTGAAACGTTTTCCGGCCAACGTGTAGATGCATCAGTGACAAAAATTAAATGGGATGCAATACCTTATGCAATACGTTTTGCTGAAACCGTTTGAGGACTACATCTGTACAGGGGCTGCATGTGTTGGCGGTGATTCGTGATGTTACCATTTTTAAGACGGTAATGCGTTTAGTTCTTCATAAATATGTGCATTATTAAAGGAACTGATCATGAGGTACACGTATCTTTTCTGTTACTAAGGTTATAATAAGCCATTGCCGAAAATATTTGACATAATATAGCTCGAGTCAATACCCTAAACTCCTGTTGGATCCTAGAATTTCATTTTCCTTTAATAAAAAAAAATAAAAATAATAATACAATCTAAAAATAGTTGAAAAATCGTTGTTTTTAAAATATCAATTATCAGGAAAACTCGTTTTAGACTTTCAGAGATTTAAAAATGTTCGAGGGAGTATGCTCCAGGAACCCCATAAAAAGGCAACTTTCTATCCAAAAGGCCCAGCAAATACCTAGTCGACCCCTCCACATACACACACACACACACACACACACACACACGCACACGCACACGCACAAACACAAACACTGAAAATGCTGGCTACGGGTCTGGTAAATATACAAAGGATATTTCATGTTTTTGTCAAATATGATTTATATCTCATCGAATGCGATATGATTGCAAACTTCACGAGATGAGATACAAATCATATTTGACACAAAACATGAAATAACTTTTGACAATTTGCCGTTATTTGTAAAATGCCAGCAGCAAAAAAAGTTCCGGTGAGTGACTGATAACACTTTTTATTTGACTGATATTTTAAGATATTTCACTAAATGTTAGATAATAAATGCAGTTACACGTGTATAAGCGTGGCCCCTCCATTAAAAATTCCCCCTCCAGATTCCAGATATCGTCACTATGGACCTGTAAGAGTAAAACAGACTAGATTTGCCCTCTCGTCAGATAGTAGAATCAGTTCAAGGGACACAACCATGTGACTAGGGTTGGGTTGGAAAAAAATTACAGTGACTCAGCCTTTGTAGGATTTTGATTTTGATTGTTGTCAATCGTAATTATTACTGTCATTCGCTATACAGAAAAAAAGAAAAAAATAGTAATGTTTTATTTAACGACGCTCTCAACACATTTTTTTAACGGTTATTTTGGCGTCAGACATATGGTTAAGGACCACACCGAAGAAACCCGCTGTCGCCACTTCATGGGCTACTATTTTCGATTAGGAGCAAGGGATCTTTTTCAAGCACTCTCCCACAGGTTTATACAGAAGAAGACGAAGAAGAAAATAAAGTCGAATATGAAGAAGAATACGAAGAAGACTAGCACGACGCAGCAAGGTGATCGTGAGAGTTTTAGCTTCACAATAATCCTGAATTAAAAAAAAAAAAATGTTTTAGGTAGCTGATGTTAAGAAAGGGCAAATGAAATTATTTCAACTCTTTTATTAAAAGCCATGACCAAGTCTCCTATCCACACCCACGTCAATAATGTAGTGATAAAGTACAGAACAGGAACAATAACCATTGTGTGACTCGTGATGTCAACAAGAGACGAGTACCCACAGCTCGACCGTATTTGTTTATCGTGGGCATGTCCTAGCTGAGTAGGCCTACTCTGACTGTAAAGGGCTAGACGGATATTTGGACAGACTTTTGGAGAATTTTACAAGTCTGCTGTGAGCCTCAAATATATTTTTAATTCGTTTTGGCACATTAGCTACATATATTGTACTAAAACTATTTTTTTTTTTTTTTTTTTTTTTTTTTTAATGACACCACTAGTGCACATTGATTTATTAATCATCGGCTATTGGATGTCGAACATTTAGTAATCAGAAAATCCGCTATATTTTTACATTAGTAACAAGGATTATTTAATATGCACCATCCCACAGACAGGATAACACATACCACGACCATTCAGGCACGGCGGAAGCAAGTAGACATCGGGGAAGGGGCGCTGACAGAGATCGAGGAATCAAAGCAAAGTTTCTAGGGGGTTCCGGGGGCATGCACTGTAACATAATGAACCCCGTAACATAATGAAAACTTGATGTCTTGAAATGCAAATAAAATGTATCCCTGCCTTCAGTTTTACTACCAATAATATTTTGTATTCAGAATTATTGGGGGAGTAGATCCCCCACCAGCCCCCCCCCCCCCCCCCCGTTCCGCCGTATCTGCCTTTGATATACCAGTCGTGGTGCACTGGCTGGAACGAAAAATAGCCCAATGGTGATCAATCTTAGACTGGCCGCGCATCTAGCGAGCGCTTTAATGTACCACAGGGCTACGTCCCGCCCCTGCACTGAAAGACATGTTGTACATTATTCTAAGCTCAACAAACTGAGGAAACACCTAAATTAAAAATCCTTTTAAAATTATACAAATCTACATGGTGTTATTTTTCTTGTATATTTCATAAACAAAAAAGCATGGTGTATTCTAGATGGTTACATAACAGGGCCGTAGCTAGCGGGGGGTGGGGGGGGGGGGGGGGGGGGGGGACATTATAAAAACTTAAAGAAAATTCTCTTCCTGTTTAAGGAGTTTTAGACTATTAACTACTCAGTTGCACCCCCAAACAAAAAATCCTAGCTACGGCCCTGCATAATACATATAAACCCCGAGATTGTAGTTTTAAGATACTATCAATTAAAGAGGCAGACCCAAAGTGGCATAATGACCAACATTTTTTTTTTTTTGAAGTGTAAATATTATACTTTAAAGTAAATACCCCACCCGCACAAGAAAAAAACAAACAAACCCACAACACATTCCAATTAAAAATTATTTTTTTTTAAATTTTTTGTCTGTTTTTTGTTGTGGGTTTTTTTTTGGAGGGGGGTGGGGGGGATTGGTGGTTGTTGCTGTTTTTTTGTTGTTGTTTTTTTATCGTTTTTTTTCTTCTTCAAAATTATAATATTGAAACATCCAATGATGATGACCGACAGGTTAAGCCGTAATGTTACATGTTGAATTGGACAAAGAACTGGCTGTTATTTTTATACATGAATAATTTTATTTATAACTGTGTTTTTTTTTGCATCATCAGTCCTGACGCTGACGGACAATGATTTATTACTGTTCTTAGTTCTGCGCTACCATTATTATTTGTCAGGCGCGGATCCAGAGGGTGGGGTGCTGGAAGTCATTTCGCCGTTTTTCGTTAAGTTACGACAATTACCGAAGTCGTTACCATAAAAACGCTAACATTTCTTTGACATGACGTCAACAATACTTTGAAATGACGTCAACAATGCTTTGTCATTTTAATATGCTTTTTAATGTCAAAGCGATACTACGTACATTCTTCTGGATATAGTTTAACTTCAGAAATGTGCGAACAGAATCGCTTTTTGACATTTATAAGCATATTTATTTTAAATGTGTACTACTACTACCTGTTGCAATATGTTCTGCAAATGAGTGGATATCGATAGAGGTAAGTGTTTGTTTTATTTGTTTTTTGTTTGTTTATTTGTTTCATTATTTGTTTAACCGATGAAGTAGGTGGTTGGGTACACAGCAGTTCCGTAGCCAGGATTTTGAGAGGGGAGGGGGGGGGGGGGCGTTTAGGCTTATGCATCACACAAGGGCGCGAAGCGCCCGAGTTGCTTAGGGAGATCCGGGGGCATATATTCATACGGCATGCATATGGCAGTATATTACGACACAGCTAACATCAAACAAAAATTCTAACAAATATGGTAATAAAATGCGCACATATATGTCATTCAAACAAATTTCGAGTTCAGTTGAGTCCTATTTATTACATACCAAAGACTATGAAAGCAGAAAAGCTTTTAGTAGGCTTCGTTTGAGTTCACATTCACTTATGATTGAAAAGGGAAGATACAAGAAACCACCTGTCCCTGCGAATGAGAGATATTGTCCCAACTATCCCCTAGAAGTTGAAGACGAATATCATTTTATTATCAAGTGCCCTATATATAATGCTTTTAGAAATGATTTACATCATAAAATAATAAAACAAGAATCACATTTTTCTTTTTTGACTAGTAATGAAACATTCTTATTTCTTATTTCTTACACGCAACAATATTTCGGAATTATACCCTATCATTTGCAATTTTGTAGAGATGCTTTAATTTGCGTGAAAGCATATGAGTTAGTAATAAGGCTTAAATTACATATATATTTGGATTCAGATGTTTGTTCATGTAATTAATGTATATTTATGTTATTGTTACTGCAGATAAATGTATATTATATTGTTATTTTTGCTCTGCCCATATTCGGGTGTTATGCAAATAAATTATTCTTATTCTTATTGAAAAAAAGTCACCGGTAAGAGGGGGGGGGGGAGGTCGACCACCCCCCCCCCCCCGGACCCCCCACTGGCTACGGACCTGCACAGGCGTAATTCGTTTATAGTTATTTTCGTGCTCATATCCACTTACGGGCACACACCTCAGCTATTTGTCCAGGACAGTGGGTTAATTGCTAATAGATAGCGAGAGAGAAGTCGGTGTAGTGGCCTTACACCTGCTCATTACAGGCTGGTAGGTACTGGGTTCGCATCCCAGTCGAGGCATGGGATTTTTAATCCAGATACCGACTCCAAATCCTGAGTAATTGTTCCGCAAGGATCAATGGGTAGGTGATCCATAACTGGTTCAACAAAGGCCATGGTTTGTGCTATCCTGCCTTTGGGAAGCGCAAATAAAAGATCCTTTGCTGCCTGTCGTAAAAGAGTAGCCTATGTGGCGACAGCGGGTTTCCTCTTAAAAACAGTGTCAGAATGACCATATGTTTGACGTCCAATAGCCGATGATAAGATAAAAAATCAATGTGCTCTAGTGGAATGAATGAATGAATAAATGTTTAACGACACCCCAGCACCCAAAAATGCATCGGCTATTGGGTGTCACACTATGGTAATGTAAACAAATAAGGTAATGATCAACATCAATATATAAATTCAAGATTTAAATAAAAACAGTGTAAAGAACTGTGCAAAAATACAAATATCACAGATAGATACGGACTTTTACTCAAAAGTTCTATTTGTGCTGTATTGGCCACTCTCAAAGAGAATGTTACACCCCTGCACCACGGTGAGGTTACAGCACGCGCAGGGGTGTGCTCTAGTGGCGTCGTTAAATAAAACAAACTTTACTTTTACACCTGCTCAAAGAGTCGTTAAACTCGCTCTGGGTGTGACTCTGTACCAGGATGCGAACCCACTACCTACTAGTCCGGTGTCTTAACCATTACCACTATACCGAGGCCGGTCGTACATAGGTGGGGTTTTTTGTGTGAGTGGTTGTTTTTTTCCCCGGGTGATTTTTTTTTTTTTTTTGGGGGGGGGAGGGCACTCACATTGAGAGAAGGCAACCATATTGTCAATGAGTGGTTACGGGACGAAAGGAACGTATAAAAGATGTTGCGGAAAAAAAGGAGGTGTGATTGGGGGGAGGGGATGGCGTCCATGCTTCCCCAAAGAAGTCTACGACAAAATTTATTAGTGAGGTTGATTCAACTGCCATCGAGAGACTGCAAGCGTGGATTGTTCCACAGTAGGGTGTTGAGGGTACTCCCCACCTCTCGAAATTCGAAGTGCCCCGAAAACCCCAGTGATTAGCAGATGAATACAATGCATTTATTGGTTGTTAGTCGAGAACATGTATGCAGTGGTCAGCTTGGTATTTATGTGGAAGATTTAACCATATGAAGAATACATGTTATATGCCATTTTTAAGTGTTGCACCCACTCCCTAAAAAAAATCCTACATCCGCTACAGCCAGTTGTGACAATAAAAAATGCATAATTACTACCACTCCCACCCCCCTTCCCTAGTGAGAGCACCACAGCCTCGTTGTGACGCCTCCTCAATTCACACTGGATCTGCCACTGTGCCAGAACGGTGGGTTAGTTGTAATAGTGGTGATAGTGTGGAGGCAGAATCCAAAAAGTGGCTTAGAATAGGATTTCGTTCTACCCGAGAGAGTCAAAGCGACCACCATGGTTATTCCATGTAGGATGATTTGCTGCATCATATTCCAGTGGAGGTCATCTTTGAAAAGTGTGTGTGTGTGTGTGTGTGTGTGAGAGAGAGAGAGAGAGAGAGAGAGAGAGAGAGAGAGAGAGAGAGAGAGAGAGAGAGAGAGAGAGAGAGGGAGGGAGGGAGGAAGGGGTCACCAGAGGTCATTAAAGGTTAAGGGGGTACACATTTGTAGCAAAAATAAAATTTTCATTTTCTTCATAAATGTTATCTTCATAGCCATAGGTTTTAGGTGGGATTACTTATAGACACAAACAACACACTGAATTAGCCAAAATGTTGCTTTAAAATTTTGTTTTGCATAGTATTTAATACAAAATCTCGGGTAGAACGAAATCCTAAAAATGTGGACCCTGCCCTCAGACTATTAATGAGAGAAGAAGTCGACGAATTGCCCGTACTCCTACCCACAGAGTCCTTAAGGTACCGGGATACGAACCCATTAACTACCAGCCTTAAGTCCGGTGAGATAAGCTCTACACCACCGATGCCTGGTGTAAAATAGGTGGAGTGGCAGTGTGCAGTGATCAGATATCAAGCGCAGTCCTTCAAATAAACAAAAGAGCAGTTTTATCTTTAAAAAAGAAGAAGAAAAAAGCGCCCGCTTGATGCACGGTCGGTTTAGGATCGATCCACGTCGATGGCCCTATTGGGCTATTTCTCGTTCCAGCCAATGCTCCACAATTGGTGTAACAAAGGCCGTGGTATGTGTTATTCTATCTGTGGGATGGTGAACATCGAAAAGAGTAGCCCATGAAATGGCGACAGCCGGTTTCCTCTCTATATATGTGTGGTCCTTAACCATATGTCTAACATCATATAACCGTAAATAAAATGTGTTGAGTGCGTCGTTAAATAACACATTTCCTTCCTTAATTTTTTTTTTATTTTCTTCAGAAAAAGTACGCACTGATCTATTTTCTACAATATTCTGTAAATTTTAAAGTTGTGGCTTGATGTTTAATAGCTGTATGTTGAAATTATATTTATTGTTGCCATTGTTATTTGTCCAAATGGACTGAAGTTCTTGCACAAAATGTATATGGTTCTCTTCAACTGTCTTTTCTATTGCCGACCGTACAAAATCCACAATGTTAGATGATACTGCAATTAGCTTTGCCTCTGTACCTTCAAATGCCGACTTGGGTTCAGAAACAGAACACTCACTATTGGTTGAAACTGATTCCATATTGGCTAACTCTGGTGGATGTGCGATTCCCGTCTCTAAAGAGGTCAAAGGTGGCGAACAGCAATCATAGCTCGGGTAGTGGCTTGTTACGTCATATTGCAGCGCCGTGACGTCATCATAGACGGTGATTATGACCTTAAGCACGTACTGCACGAGCAGAACGATAGTACATAATGCCGTTCTCATTACAGACTTGCTTGAAAAGATACGTCCCACCTAGTGAAAATTGAAATAAAATAACGCTCTAATTAACATAAAGCTCATGGTATATGTAGTTACATATATTACTAAGAACGCTATTGAACTTTCCAGCATTGATATAATAGTATAGGTTATGGCAACATTCTGTGTTTTTGTAATTATCTTGACATTTACTTACCTGTGAAAGGTATGTAATGGTAACGACAAGTCTTTAAGTGACAGACTCTAGTTCTTAATCACTACGACGTATTATTTTACCATTAAAACCGCTTTCGATAATTTAAATTAGAAGGAACTTAAATTTTATTATATAGAAGTGGTTCTGGCCATCCAGGTTTTTGCAATGCCCCCAAAAGCATTTTCCATAATTCTAAAAACGCACGTTTGTTTGAGAAGTAATGGTTATCGAGACAACCTGTAGTTATTTTGTGACGGTATTTTCCATCACAGACATTGGCTTCTCACTGTTATAACCTTATCCAAATGTTTGTTACAGGTTTGTAGATTAACTAAACTTAGTGTCCATTTTCACGGGTTCAAACTGGGGTCTGCGCCTTTAAAGACTCCCATCTGTTTTGCAATCTGACTCAGAATTTGGAGTACAAAAAAATGAATGGTTTATAAACAATGTGTTGAGAAGTGAACAACATTTACTAACTTGATCACTGTAATGGTGGATCCAATGGGGTGTTGGGAGTGTTCCCCTTCCATGAACACCGAAGTGCTATTTTTAACATAGGTCCCCTCCCTAGATTCTGCACCCGACACGTGATCATATTCCAATATGCATTCCTTTGTCATTTCCTTCTACAAAGCGTTCGATTTCCTAAATAGTCATACAGCATAATGAAAACAGTATAGATAATAGGTAAATAAACATAACTCTAACCGTAACCTTCCGACGCCATACAATCCTAAATAAAATGTGTTGAGTGCGTCGTTTAATAAACCATTTCCTTCCTAACCCTAACCAGTGGAAAACGTTATTGGGTATGGGGATGAAATAGACGAAGTTTAGTACCTAACCTTTAAAACTAAATTCATGACAAAACTATTACCCCTACTCAAAATAATATGCACCAAAAACTTACGTTTAATCCGACGATGGTGATAAGAAGTAAGTACACGCAGATGACGACAACATCAGCGACGTGTGTTATTCCAAACTCCATTTTCTCTTTGTTCCGTCTCACGGAAAATCTCGGGCGGACTGCAACAATCTGGCTTCGCTCTCTGAAGCTAATATGTTTATCAGTTAAAATTCGGTAAGTAAACCACACTGATGACAAGACGTCTGTGTCCGTAACTTAGATATAAGTATATTGATGTGGGATTGTGTCAGTAAGCTAGGGTTATGAAACAATAATTCTTACACACCCGTTGGTGAGAACACCATTCGTTATTTTTGATAACACATGTTTACACATCTACGTGTGTTAACAATTTCAAGACACACGACTGGCTGCTCATAGATGATAACAAGGTCACAAATGCTATACATCCAATGAAAAAACAGCACGGTCAAAACCGATTGCACTATGACGTATAGTTAACCTGGCAATCATTTGTCTGTGACGCGTAAGTTATCTACAAGTGCAAAGGCTGTAAATAACTTATAGTCGAAAAAGATGTCAAAATTTGATTAAAACCTGGGTTGTTTTTTAGGATAGGTAAAAAATAGAATAATACATTCGTGTCCGTTAGATTCTATTTATCTTACAACTCGTTGTTTAAAAATGTATCAAACTCGCTTTCGGTTGTTAGATACATTTTTAAACAACTCGTTGTAAGATAAATGGTTTCTAACGGCCACTCATGCATTATTCTCTATTTACATAGCGAGAAGTAACAGGATGTTTGATGACACCTTAACATACCGGTGTAATCAGCAGCATTTTGCTGTACAGTATACGGTAATTGTGACGAAAGCGTCAGAGAAGAAACTCGTTAATAAGGAATGCTTTATTACCTATGTGTAACATATATTATGATCATTTCGCCATTTGGAAACTCGCTGAAGCGACACAAGCTACTACTGCGGAATAACAAGCAAAATATATTTTATATGCATCTTCCTATAAACAGAGCACCACATACCATGGTCTTTAATTCACCGCTCGTGCAACACTTACTGGGGCACATCGCCTGGTGTTTGAAACATGTATGGGGTACCTGTAAAAGAAGTAATCAAATTTTGTGCGAAACTAGGGAAGTTATAGACGCTACCTGTTATCTCTGAAATGAGCAGCTTAACCTCCGATTTACTTTAAGGGTGAGGGGTAGTAGTATATATATACCCGTGGTTTAGGCCTATATGTCGACTGATACGCTGCATGTGGGAGTTTTTGCCACACATGTTACTATTGTCGTCTATGGGATTTGATTTGGTAGTATTTACCCTGTTCAGATATATTCCAAAACTGATTAAATATCAGGGAACTTCAGTCGGTAGAGCGCTCGCCTGAGGTGCTTGGGTCGTACGATCGAACCCCCTCGGCAGCCCATTCTATGATTGTTTTCCCCGGTTCCAACCAGTGCCCCATGAGTAGTGTATCAAATGCCGTAATGTTGTCTGTTCTGTCCTCATACGAGAATAACCCATGCATACCAATCGATGAATTCGTAGGGACGAATTAGCACATCCGCGTAGGGGCGGGACGTACCCCACTGGTAAAGCGCTCGCTCGATGCGGTGTAGGATCGATCCACGCCGGTGGACTCATTAGGCTATACCCTATTCCAGCCAGTGCACCACGACTAGTATATCAAAGGCCGTAGTATGTGCTATCCCGTCTATGGGATGGTACACATAAAAGATCCCTTGCTACTAATGAAAACAGTGTAGCGGGTTTCCTCTCTAAGACTATGTAAAAATTACGAAATGTTTAACATCCAATAGCCGACGATTTATAAGTCAATGTGCTCTAGTGGTGTCGTTAAACAAAAAACCCTATAGACGCGCGTAATGAGATAAATTTACAATACTTAAAAACCTGCGTTTACAAAAAGAAAAAGAAAAAGGAAAAAAGAAAGCAGACTAAGTTCGGCTCGTAATGTTTGTGTTTTAGTCGGCTATTCTCGTACGGCAGCTTATAATTAAAATTTAAATATCATTTAATAAAACAACCTGTCAGAAAAAAAAAAGAGAGTCGAATTTATTATTTCACACGTTTAAGAACTGAAGTTAAAGTTGACAACGCTCGAGTACATTGATTTATCAATCATCGGCTATCGTATGTCAAACACTTGATAACACTGACATAGTCTCCCTAGGAAATCCATTATATTGTTCTATTAGAAGCAAAGGGTCTTTTATACGCTCGACCCCACAGACAGGATAGCACATGCCACGACCTTTGATATACCAGTCGTGGGGCACTGGTTGGGACGAGAACAAAACTTGAGAACTAAATGCAAACGATTTAAAAAAGGTTACCGCAAAGGAACAATCTCAATAATGCAAATTTCAAGAAGTAAAATATAATAATAATCATCATAATAATCATAATGATGATGTGGATGATGATGGAAATTCCAGTGCGTAAACGAATAGTTCAAAAATTTTAAAACAACTTGTATAAAAAAAACCAAAGTCTTTATATACATATATACTGAATTTATTTCCATGTGAACATGTAGGAAACATAAATTAAATTTAACAAAATCAACACTTATTCACTTACAATAATAATAATAATAAATGCAATACAATAATAATCAATATATCATACACCATATTTGTGAATATGTTCATTTATGGACAAAATACAACAAAAATGTAATGTAGCTGATGATTTGTAAAACATTTGCACTAATTTATGTACACAAAAACAAAAGCTGTGCCAAGTAAACCTAAGAAAATTTAGATTTTTACACTATTTAGTTATTGTCAGGAACCTTTTACAACATAGTTCATTCACCTATATTGAACAATTATCACGCATGTTCCAAGATTAATCGTTAAACATGTTATATACACAATATAATGATAAATATATGTACATATGAGCAAAACGGTCTGTGTTCCTATGTCTACAGCATAACTGTTCGTAAATTGTTGTGAGTATATAAGTAAACTTTGTATAATAGTATTTTGTTGTAACATTCTGATAATGTTGACTATATTTTGTTTGCCAAATAATTTCCTTTTGTTTGCCAATGATCACTTTGGCACTATTGCTTTTAGATTATCTATGAGATGATGTATTGCTGACTTCTATCTTACCCCGAGTACAGTTCTGACTGTTAACGCAAATCACTACAATTTGGTCCACACACTCGTGAGATGCAAGGTTAGACTGTCTACTAAATAGTGGGCTGACTGCAGAATATATGGTGGAATGCTTTCAAGAAGAAATGCTTTATTCTTGGCTGAAAATGAGTATGACACCTGAAAATACAATTTTAACATTTGGCCCCCACATTCATGAGCTGTAAATTGAGATTGTATATCTTCGTATTGCAAAACTTTGTGACACCTGTAGATACCATTTTAACATTTGGCCCCCACATTCACGAGCTATAGATTCAGATTGTATATCTTCGTATTGCAAAACTTTGTGACACCTGAAGATACCATTTTAACATTTGGCCCCCACGTTCACGAGCTATAGATTCAGATTGTATATCTTCGTATTGCAAAACTTTGTGACACCTGAAGATACCATTTCAACATTTGTTCAACATTTGGCCCCCAGGTTCATGAGCTGCAGATTAAGATTGTATTTCTTCTGCTCGCCATTCTCCATCTGTTTAGCGATTATCGCTTTCAGATCTTTCTGGAACTGTCTGTGCGCCGCCTTCATGGTCACGTCCACGGTGAGGGCCACGATGTTTTGGATGGAGGCGACGTCCAACGACATCGACTGACTGGCCGCTAGCATCTTCTCCAGCTCCAGCTCCTCGCAACTTGACGTGTTTTCGCTGGTGTCCGATAACCGTGAGTTGGAGTCGTACGCTTTCTGTGCGATCAGATCGCTCGGAGAGGTCGCGCCATCTTGGATGGCTCGGTCGAGGTCGCCGACGCTGTTAATCATCTTGAAGCCGATGTTCTGAACCTCCGTCACGCACGTCATCACCATCTGCAGAACGGGTTTCTTCGTCACCATTTCAATCCCTCTTCCTAACTGTACGAACACAAAGGTTACGGTTACTGACAGAAAAGGAATGTTATGACCGTGCCTTGGACATAAGTGAAAAAGCATGGCGTTTTTACAAAACACATCTCTATAGTAATCAATTTGGTAGATTAATACTATAATAAATATGTAAAATATGACCTATTGAGATAGAATAACATTTAATACATATACATGTAGATAAAAATGTTGTTGAAAAGAAAATACCCAAAGCAAATAAGTGAAGTGATATTAAATTTTGTTAGATCATGTATATTTCGAAATGTAGATATCCGTTAAACACGTAGCTCATGGCAATTTGTTTATAAAAACAGTAGGCCTACCGAATTCTAAATTTTAAAATCAAATGAATCTGTAAGTACCCTGTAATGTATGTAGATCTTGATACTAAATTATTAAAAATTAAAACAGTTACATACCATCGGTCTCACCATGCTCAATGCCAGCTTCTGGAAATAAAACAAAATACCTTTCAATAAAAACTATACGGGCACTTCGGGTATATCATTGTAATAGGCCTACTTTTCAAGGTATATATAAGTGTGTACAAATAGATGGTAACGGTACTTTAAAAAAGAAAAATTAACAACTGCTAGTATTTTAAGTTATGAAGTATATCGAGGTGGTTCGTGAAACCTAAAATTGACACCGCGAAAAAAGCTTTAAAAGACTGAGTCTAGTTGAGTCGTTCCAAAAAGTAGTACAATATTAAAACATAAAATGACACCTTAGCACTTGATTTTTTGTTTTTGTTTTTGTTTAACAACATCACTAAAGCACATTGATTTATTAATAATCGGCTATTGGATGTTAAACATATGGTCATAGAGAAAACCCACTACATGTTTTCCATTACTAGCAAATATCTTTTATATACACCATCCCACAGACAGGATAGCAAATACCACGGTCTTTGACATACCAGTCGTGGTGCACTGACTGGAACGAAAAATAGCCCAATCGGCCTACCGACGGGCCTTAGGACTTGAAATCGGACATCTTGATATGATTTACCCCCCCCCAAAAAAAGAAGAAATTTATTCAATATAATGTAACTATTCCGTACCGTCAATTTAGAACATTGTGGGCAGTTCTAAATAATATTCATTCATACATTTCAAATTAATTTCGTGCTTCTATCTAATTAAGGTTAAAACACGCAGTCCTGGGCACACACCTTAGCTGTCTGGGCAGTGAGTTGTTAGAGGTTTGCGAGAGAAAAGATGTGTAGTGGTCTTGCACCTACCCATTGAGTCGTTGAGTCGGTACCGGGATACGAACCCAGTACCTACCAGCCTTTGGTGGTTGAACCACTACACCACCGAGGCCGGTAAGATAATATGCAATATGTCTTATATATACATGTAGTTTGATTCACAGGCATTGGAAACACTTTTTGAGATTTATAATTCTCAGTCTATTCATTCAAGTCACTGACTCTAGTTCAGGGGCGGGACGTAGCCCAGTGGTAAAGCGTTCGCTTGATGCGCGGCCGGTCTGGGATCGATCCCCGTCGGTGGGCCCATTGGGCTATTTCTCCCTCCAGCCAGTGCACCACGACTGGTATATCAAAGGCCGTGGTATGTAGTATGTATTATCATGTCTGTGGGATGGTGCATATAAAATATCCCTTGCTGCTAATCGAAAAGAATAGCCCGTGAAGTGGCGACAGCGGGTTTCCTCTCTCAATATATGTGTGGTCCTTAACCATATGTCCGACGCCATATAACCGTAAATAAAATGTGTTGAGTGCGTTGTTAAATGGAACACTTCCTTCCTTCCTGACTCTAGTACGTGATGCGCGTGTCTTGTCTATTCCAAACATTATAGTCCAGTCAATTTGTGTGAAAAGAGGGGGTCAACCCACAACAAATTTCAACAGAATTTATTCGTTCATCATTCACCTCAGAAAGGCTAAAAAAAACCCATATAAAACTCCTCCTCAATCCAAGCAGTGGAACAGTGCCTAATTTACATAAATCCAATATGACCGCTGGATTTAGGAGGACTTTTTATATGTTTCTTTGTAAAATAATTTCTATTTCAATTTTTTATGGGTTATTTCATAAACTGACTGGACTATTAAGACGACCAAATACGAATTAGATATACAGAATGTATAGTTTTAAAAGCAATTTAACGTTAGAGATTATGTTTTAACAATCGAAAATATTTTACACTATGTAAAACCTAGGTTCATTACATCTTGAAATGACTCACCATGAGGCCCGTGGCAAAGAGGAACATGTAGTAGAGTCCAAACGCTGCCAGTTCCAGCAGGTTGGAGTTGGTTGTGGGTCGCACCATTCTGGTCTGTTCGTCAAGTGGGTCGGCTACAAAACAAAAACACTGTCACGTTATCAAACCGTTATGTCTGGTTACGCCGTCACGGACGCTTTATAGACGTCACTGATGATGTCGTCCACAGTACAAGTTCCAGGGTGTTATCCCCGTCAAAACAACAGGACCAATTATCGCTGGAACCACACAATTAACCCCTGTAATAATCGTTGGTTTAAGCAGCCTATTCAAGACGGAAGAAAGACCCATGCGTGAAGACCGCGCCGTCAATGAGTACAATTCTTAGGGATTATGTCGTTGTCCTTTTCTTTAGGTAGTGTGTGATGTTTTGTAGATTTCAGGTAAGCATGGCGTTGTTTTCACCCCAATTAGCAATACTGCTAGAAAGAAAGATTGGTTGATGAGAAATCACCAGTATGTTGTCATTAATTTTGTGTAGTTGGTTGTTTTGGTCAAACTCCATGTTTTACTAAAGTTATACTCAGTCTTGGCTGTGCTGTCATTTCGTGTATGAATAAAGTGTCTTTTTAAGTGAAATTTTGTTCTTTAATATATTCTCTTGAAATCTTTGGATGTTCAAAAATAATAAAAGAAAAAAATGTTGAGCATAACAGTTTTATGTATTATATTTTAATCATTCTCTGTCTTCCTCTCTGTCTCTCTATACATATTTCCCCCTCTTTTACCTCTCAATATCAACCTCTCTCTCTCTCTCTCTCTCTCTCTCTCTCTCTCTCTCTCTCTCTCTCCCTCCCTACCTCTCTCTCCCCTACGTCCCTCCCTCCCTCTCCCTCTCTCCCTCCCTCTCTCTCTCTCTCTCTCTCTCTCTCTCTCTCTCTCTCTCTCTCTCTCTCTCTCTCTCTCTCTCTCTCTCTCTCTCTCTCTCATGGTATTGATATCACCGAGTTCCCAATTTTACATCCTATTATGTTTGTTTTCAAGTCTGAACATATGTCTGCTATTGTTGTCCACACATTCCTGGAATCGTCAATGTGCATGTCATGATGAAGGTCTATTTTTCAATACAACTAATTGGAATCATTCACACCACAGTTTGACAGGCCACGGACCGGCACGCACTGTAAATATGATTATTCACTGATTGCGCAATGTGTCACCCAGTATGTGACATGCATGGTTTAGTTACATCTCGAACTGTGGCATGCATGGTTTAGTTACATCTCGAACTGTGACAGTATTTGTTTAAAGTCGATTTTTAATTCCTCATTTGTTTTATCTGTATATGTATATGATCTTAACCCCTAGGTGGATCGGTAGGGTTTCCCCGTCTTAACCAATGTCCAAGGACTGGCATATAAAAGACCATGGTATGTGCTGTCATGTCTGTTGGAAAGTGTATACTAAGGTTCACTTGCTGATAATTTAAAAATGTAGCGCGCTTCATCTGAAGAATACCTGTGACAATGATAAAGCGACTGACATCAAATAGCCGATGATTAATTAGGAAATGTGGTAAATTGCAAATAAAGAGTTCTGGTCGTTATTTGGTAAAAGCAGCAACGGTATCTTCTCTTACTTTGTAGGTCTGACTACACAAACATGTCCGTACTTTAACTCTAGCAAGCCCTCATTCCTGGTTTTATTACTCATCTCGATAACCGAGTGATATAAACATTCACCTCCCTGGATGTAGGTCTGACTACACAAACATGTCCGTAGTTTAACTCTAGCAAGCCCTCATTCCTGGTTTTATTACTCATCTCAATAACCGAGTGATATAAACATTCACCTCCCTGGATGTAGGTCTGACTACACAAACATGTCCGTAGTTTAACTCTAGCAAGCCCTCATTCCTGGTTTTATTACTCATCTCGATAACCGAGTGATATA